>NW_024100486.1:0-117500 GCF_016545835.1 Crotalus tigris
ATAATAATAATAATAAACCCCCAGTGAGGCACTACCTTGACGTGGTTGTGGGGCTTGTGTACTCTGAGGAAGATGAGAGCTATGCTAGAGGTTCAACCATACTGGACAGGTCTCATCATAGGAGTCAGACAAAGAGTGTCTCTCCCATAAAAAATATGGTGAGACGTAAATTTCAGAATGCCATACCGGCTCGGACGTCGCCCGGGTTAACAAGGTCTGCACTAGATATTGGAGTTCCTGGATATCTGGTGAAACATGGGTTACAGGACTCAGGACTGTTGGCTGAGCAACCAGGGCCAGCAGCTGCAGAACTACTGGAAGAACAGGTGTTTACCCGTCGCAGATACACAGTGATGGAAAACAAAGAAATAATGATCTGTTACTACAGATCAAGTCCAACAAGACGAGGATATCTAAAACGAATGCACCAATTCTGGAAAGAACAACATCCAGAATCAGAAATAACAGAACACAGACTAGCAGATCAACGCCGATTTATAACACGAAATAAAGTATTTACAGAAACAGAATTGGACGAACTGCAAAGGTTTACCCAGGGCAAAGAAATCAAGGCTTACAAGAAGTAATTCAGAATGTAGAGCAAACCTGGGGAGTGGCAGTGAAAGAATCCGTAGGACTATACACAGAATGTTTCTCTTTGAAACCAGGCACCTCTCCTCAGAAGAAACAACCCTCTAACTAAAGAATAAAGCATTGAACAAAGAAGACTGAGCATCTAGAACAGCACAACAACAGATAAGGCTGCCTGCATTGAATCTTGTTTTCAAGAACACTAGCACAACAATTAAAAAATGCAAATACTACAATATCAAGTATGAGCACAATTCACTGCAAGAAACAAACCAACTAATGGACAGCACAGCTGCAGTTATAACTGAATACCTGGGATGCAAAATCAACAAGGAAGAAAAACAAACAAACAGTGCATCACAAAAATGGAAGGTCAGACTAGAAAATAAGATCAGCAAGTTAAGATCACATGCAAGCAAGCTAGAACAGATGAAAGAAAAGAAGCTGAAGAACAAGAAGACCAAAGAATACCTAATCAAGAAATACCACTTAGAAACAAGGAAGATCAAGGAAACACTGGAAATAATAAAGCAACAATAACAGCTATAGCCAGGAAAATCAGTAGATATGAAGCTCGAATTGCAAACTATAGGCAGAACCTCCAATTTCAATCCAATCAGAAACGTTTCTACCAATCCATCAATGGAGAAACTGCAATGAATCAGTCAGTACCTGACAAGGAAGAAACAGTGCAGTTCTGGAAGCAGATATGGGATAACCCAAAGAAATACAACAAGGATGCGGCTTGGTTAAAAGAGGTGGATGCAAATAAAACAGAAGTTGAAATGAAAGAACTAGTAATAACAACAAAAATGGTAGAAAAAAGAGCAAAGAAAATCAAAAATTGGTCAGCACCAGGTGAAGATGAACTGCATGGGTTTTGGTTGAAACATCTAACTGTTATACACCCACTCATTGCCAAACAGTTCAACAATATACTACAAGGAGGAGAAATTGAAAAGTGGCTAACAACTGGGAAAACCTACCTAATAATGAAAAATCCAGCAAAAGGGGCAACACCAGGGAACTACAGGCCAATTACCTGCTTACCAACAACTTTCAAATTACTAACTGGTGTGGTAGCTGATGCAGTACAACAGCATCTAGTTGAAAACAAAGCAGAAAGGAAACCGCCCCAATAGCAGAGGAACAAAAGATCAACTCCTAATAGACAAAATGATCTTGGAAAACTGCAAGAAAAGGAAGACCAACCTGAATGTGGCATGGATTGACTACAAAAAGACATTTGACTCTCTGCCACATGACTGGATAATCAAGTGCCTAGAAATAATAGGAGTCAGTAGAAACATCAGAAAATTTGTGCAAAGATCGATGGCACAATGGAAGACACAGTTGCAGATCAATGGTGAGAGACTGGGAGAGGTTAATATCAAGAGAGGAATATTTCAAGGAGATTCATTATCACCATTACTATTTGTCATGCACTGTTTCCTCTGTCAACAATACTGAATAACTCAGGACATGGCTATCAAACATCAAAAACATCTGCCAGACTATCCCATCTCCTTTACATGGATGATCTGAAGCTGTATGGAAAAACATCATCTGAAATAGAATCGCTGCTCAACACTGTCTGTATATATAGCCAAGATATTGTAATGGAGTTTGGCTTGGACAAATGTGCCACACGTGCTATCAAACAAGGAAAAATAGTGAAAACTGAAGGAATCAAGATGCCCCGCCGAAAATAACATTAAGAGTCTGGATGAGGAAGAGAACTACAAATACTTGGGTATCCTTCAAGCTGACAACATCAAGCACACTGAAGTCAAGAAAAAGATTAGAGGTGAATATATCAAGAGAGTGAAGAAGATCTTAAAGTCCAAACTCAATGGAGGAAATACCATAAAGGCAATCAACACCTGGGCAATTCCAGTCATTAGGTACACAGCTGGAATAGTGGACTGGACTCAAGCAGAACTAAAAGCAATGGATAGGAAGACCAGAAAAATAATGACAATGAATCACGCCCTTCATCCACGCAGTGACATTGATAGACTTTATCTACCAAGGCAAATAGGTGGGCGTGGAATGCTACAAGTACATAGATGGTTGAAGAAGAAAAAATGGCTTTGGAAGAATATCTGAAGAACAATGATGAAGATGCACTGAAATTAGTATATCAGGAAGGCTTACTGACTACTGGAGAGACCAAACTGGCCTACAAGAAAGAACAAATGAAGAACAGAATAGAGGCATGGGAAAACAAAGCACTACATGGCAATGGCTAAGAGCAGGAAAATTGAAGAAAGAGACCGAGGGACTAATTCTGGCTGCACAAGACCAAGCCTTAAGGACAAATGCATATAAAGTCAAAATTGAGAAGACAGCAACAGACAGTAAGTGCCGCCTATGCAAAGGAGCTGAAGAAACAGTGGACTACCTAGTAAGCTGCTGCAAGAAGATTGCACAGACTGACTACAAGCAGCGGCATGACAAAGTAGCAACAATGGTGCATTGGAAGATCTGCAAAAAATATCATTTGCCTGTAAGCAAAAACTGGTGGGATCATAAAATAGAGAAAGTCATAGAAAATGATAAAATTAAAATGCTCTGGGACTTCAGAATTCAAACAGACAAGCACCTGCAACATAACACCCCAGACTTAACAATTGTCGATAAGAAAGACAAAAAAGTCGGATAGTGGACATGGCAGTGTCTGGAGACAGCAGAATAGACAAGAAAGAACTGGAGAAGATAACAAAATACAAAGACCTACAAATAGAAATAGAAAGACTGTGGCAAAAGCAAGCAAGGGTAGTACCAATAGTAATAGGCTCCTTGGGTGCAATCCCAAAACAACTGGAGCACCACTTGAACGCAATTGGCATTGACAAATTCGCTATTAGTCAATTGCAAAAGGCGGCCTTATTAGGAACTGCTTCCATCCTGCGATGATATCTGTAATACCATTAAACATCCACATCTGCCTATCCCAGGTCCTGGGTAAGGACTCGATAGGTAGACAAAATGCCAAATCCAGTCTGAACATCTGGCTGACTGTGTGATGATCGATAATAATAATAATAATAACAACAACAACAACAACAAGAACAATACAGTTGGAAGGGACCTTGGAGATCATCTACTCCAACCCCTGCTCGGGCAGGAAACCCTATACCATTTCAGACAAATGGCTTTCCAGTCTCTTCTTAAAAACGTCCAGTGATGGAGCATTCACCGCTTCTGGAGGCAGATTGTTCCACTGGTTAATTGTTCTAACTGTGAGGAAGTTTCTCCTTAGTTCTAGGTTGCTTCTCTCCTTGATTAGTTTCCCTCTGTTGCTTCTTGTCCTGCCCTCAGGCGCTTTGGAGAATAGCTTGACTCCCTCTTCTTTGGGGCAGCCCCTGAGATATTGGAACACTGCTATCATGTCCCCCCTCGTCCTTCTCTTCGTTAAACTAGACATGTTAGTTAGTAAAAAAAATCTATTGTGGTCTGAAAAGCCCATGAATGTGGTGGAAAAACAGAGGTTTGGTGTTGAGGCATATAAGTAATAGTAATAAAGTTGGAAGGGATCTTAGAGATCATCTACTCCAACCCCTGCTTGGGCAGGAAACCCTATACCATTTCAGACCAATGGCTGTCCAGTCTCTTCTTAAAAACTTCCAGTGTTGGAACATTCACCGCTTCTGGAGGCAGGTTGTTCCACTGGTTAATTGTTCTAACTGTCAGGAAGTTTCTCTTTAGTCCCAGGTTGCTTCTCTCCTTGATGAGTTTCCATCCGTTACTTCTTGTCCTGCCTTCAGGCGCTTTGGAGAATAGCTTGACTCCCTCTTCTTGGGAAGACCTGTTGGTTTCTATGGATCACTCTTTTTGAAACATAAGTTAAATGTTACCTTAGCTGATGTAACTGTCAATGCTGCTAACATCGGATGTTCTTGCTTTGACAACAGATGAAAATGCAGCCATTTTCTCTATGCTCTTAGAATCAGTTGGTGCTGGGAGGGGAAATTGGGATGAGAGTCCAGCTAGGCATAACAATAATAACTTTGCCATGGGAACCCCAAGGTCATTGGGCCCAGAGCTGATAGCCTTTTGGCAAGATGGGGAGGAAGCCTATGCTTCAAGCTAATTGGGGAATGTGATTTATGACTGTTTATTGGGGGGTGGGAATTGTATTTTATTACTTTGTATCCAGAGGAGGGGAATTTAGTTTTTGGGTTCAACTATGTAGTGCTGATATTTTGTTTCCCGAATAAAAGATTCTGTAAGGAAAACAATGCCTTGAAGTTCTTTTGAAGGGTTTCATCTGTCGGAACCATGACATTAACATCTTCACAGTAAATTATGGCCATCCCTTTGCTATAAATATATATGTGAAGCACTCACAATGTCTGGAGGCAGGCTGTTCCACTGGTTAATTGTTCTCACCATTAGGAAGTTTCTCCTTAATTCCAGGTTGCTTCTCTCCATCCCTTAGATATTGGAAGAGTGCTATCATATCAACCACTCCTAGAATTTCTCTTCATTAAACTAGGCAGGATACAAATAAATAAATAAAACCTCAGTTCCACCTCCTTAAAATTTGCTCCAACTAATTGTGAAGCAACTAAGAAATGCACCCTTGCCACACCAACAATTATGCAAGAAATAATTGTCCAAAGAGAAAGTTCATTTTAAAAATCCATCGTGGTTTTTTTTAAAACTAAAAGCAGATATTTGATATATTCGATAACACTGTTTCAATTCTAAGGGTTTCTGCTATATCCGTTCCATTTGCATTGGCGTAAATGAGGGGAAACGCTTAATTTCCGTTTCACACTTCAATTCTTTTCTCTTTTTTTGCCATAGTTACATAAACTTTTTGTTAATGTTTGGAAGTTTGCCATCTGAAGGTTATGCAACATTAAATTGGCTAGAGAACTACTAGCTCGCTGTCTTTTCTAAAACTGCTTGCTTTACTAAGATGATAATGGTATTCTCACCCAAAAAAAAAAGGATAACTCTTTGTTAAGGGGCATGCTTGTGTTTATCTGCTGAGTGCATATAAAGAAAAAGATTTGTTGCTACCTTTTTGCTCTAGATAGCATTGCAGTGGTGCAATGCAAGATGGAACATATTTTGCATAAGCACTACCTCACCAGAAGACAAGTAAAGTATTAGTACCACTTTACAAGGCCTTGGTAAGACCACACTCGGAATACTGCATCCAGTTTTGGTCACCACGAAATAAAAAAGATGTTGAGACTCTAGAAAGAGGGCAGAGAAGAGCAACAAAGAAGATTAGGGGAGTGGAATATACAATATATGAAGAACGGTTGCAGGAATTGGGTATGTCTATTTTAATGCAAAAAGGGACTAGGGGTAACATGACAGCAGTGTTCCAATATCTGAAGGGCTGCCACAAAGAAGAGGGAGTCAACCTATTCTTCTAAAACATCTGAGGGTAGGACTAGATGGAAGCTAACTGAGAACCAATCTAGAAACAATGAGATATTTCTTAACAGTTAGAACAATCAATCCGTGGAACGACTTGCCTCCAGAAGTTGTAGGTTCTTCAGCACTAGAGGTTTTTAAGAAAAGATTGGACAACCATCTTGGTGTAGGGTCTCCTGCTTCAGGAGTTTGGACTAGAAGACCTCCAAGGTCCCCTTCCAACTTATTATTCTGATATTCTGCTCCAAGGATATCCAAGAGAACTTGAATCTGAGACCCCAGAGGAGCTGGCCTTCCTTGCTAAATTTCAGGAGAGAAGCAACCTGGAATTAAGGAGAAACTTCCTGACAGTGAGGACAATCAACCAGTGGAACAGCTTGCCTTTAGACGTTGTGGGCACTCCATCACTGGAGTCTTTTAAGAAGAGACTAGACATTCACCTGTCTGAGATGGTATAGGTTCTCCTGCTTGAGCAGAGGGCTGGACTAGAAGACCTCCAAAGTCCCTTCCAGCTCCTATTCTATTCTATTCTATTCTATTCTATTCTATTCTATTCTATTCTATTCTATTCTATTCTATTCTATCCTATCCTATCCTATCCTATCCTATCCTATCCTATCCTATTCTTATGCACAAAAAATTATTCAAATAATGTCTAGCACTAACTTGATGTTGGATAAGGATTAATAGAATTCAACGAGAGTTGGACTTAGTTTGCTTGTAGCTACGTAGAGATTCTAGGCTGATTGCCCTTTTGACTCCACCTCTAGGTTCTGCCACTCCTTCGCCTACATTTCCTGAGATGGAGAACTTTTATTTCCAAACCTATCACCCCAAAATGTTACACTTTCCAAAATGGACAAGAGGGGAGGTGAGGGACAATTATCCTGCGATTTGCATTTTGCCTGTGAGGAGATGTCCCTCACTAACCCATCAGAAGAAATTTCAGCTAATCTACTGCAAACATTTCAGATCAATTCAACTCCTCCCAGCTTTGTCTGGCTTCCTGGCCACTGGGAAGAATTTCAAAGATAAGAAAATTGATTGAAAAACCATTTGAACTTGGTTTATCTGCTGGGATGAGAAGACTTGAGAAAGTAAAAGGCTGACAACTGAAAAGTGCTCCAAAATATCTTGTTCTTGAATGGGTGGCTGAGTTGCACTAGGTTTTTAAAAAGATTGGTTCATGTTGCAGAGTAAAATGTATAAAACTGGATAAGTTGTGTCCCCTTTCTAATGCACTCTTCCTTACCCAATGCAAGAAGATAAGGGTTCTTATGCTCTGTGTACGTATTCGTAGTAATAGTTAACAGTAGTAGCAGTGGTCAGGTCATGGTTCTGAGGACTGTCATGACAAGAGTGTGCAATTAATCATACAGCATTGGTCACTTCGGTCATGAGGTAATTCCTATGAGATGAATTATATGAAAGTTTCTACAGAACATCTCATGAACTCTGCAGAGACCTACCCCATCCGTAGTCTTTAAGGGCAAAGAGCTAATGGAGGGCACTCCCATGTGGAATTGTAAAAAATATATCTTCCAGCCACAAATGTGGAAATTGCTGGTGGCGGGAGGAAATATCCTTTAGGAGGCAGAGACATTTGACATTCCAATTATAATGGCAGGTAAAAAGAAACTAAAGTTTTTAGGAGAGCTGAAAAGAGCCAGACACAATTGAACAATAGTCAAGCTTCTGTGTTTTATTTATTTATTTATGAGACTTATATACCGCTTTAAGTGCAAGCACTCTCTAAGCGGTGTACACCAGTAAGCAATGTATATATATATTTACATTGCCCCCAACAATCTGGGTCCTCATTTTACCTACCCCGGAAGGATGGAAGGCTGAGTCAACCTTGAGCCGGTGAGATTTGAACCACTGACCTGCTGAACACAGTCAGCTAAAGTAGCCTGCAGTACTGCACTCTAACTGCTGTGCCACCTCGGCTTGAATAAATTAATTAATTAATTGTTGAATTAATGACGATGTTATTCATTTAATTGTATCTGACTCTTGGTGATTCTAGGGACCAGGTCTCTCCATGTCTTCTGATCTTGCATTACAACTTTGAGTTGTTTTATGCTCTGGCTGGTGTCAGCTTTCATGGTGTCCAGTCATGCACTCTGGTGCTTGCTTGTTGGTCACCTTTGCTGTCTAAGGAACACCCATGAGCCTTCTCTGGCACCACAGCTCAAAGGAGTCGATTTTCTTCCAGTCTTGCTTTTTTAAGGTCCAACTTCCACAGCCATAGGTAGCTACGAGGAACACAACAGGGCAGAGCAATCTACATTTGGCTTCCAGGCTGACAACTTCCTAAATAGCACTTAGCAATAGCACTTAGACTTATATATGGCTTTACGATTTACAGAGTCAGCCTCTTGCCCCCAACAATCTGAGTCCTCATTTTTACTGACCTCGGAAGGATGGAAGACTGAATTAACCTTGAGCCGGTCAGGATCGAACTCCTGACAGAGTGAGCAGAACTAGCCTGCAATACTGCATTCTAACCACCGTGCCAGCATGGCTCCAAAATCCATGTGAATGTGATCTTTGAGTTAGAATTATAGGCAGTGCTGTTCAGCATCTCTTCCAGGCTCCATTTTTGGGGAAGTTGCTAGGGATATGGGTATGTGTGTTCATTTTTTTTTTTTTTTTTTAGGTTTTGAAAGTCTGTTTAACTATCTTAAGCCTGTGTTTAACCTCAACAAAATACAGGTCGCCCTCGACGTACAATCACAATTGAGCCCAAAACCTCTGTTGCTAAATGAGACAGTTGCTAAGCGGGTTTTGCCCCATTTTATGACCCTTTCTTGCCACCATTGTTAAGCAAATCACTGCAGTTGTTCAGTTAGCGACACGGTTGTTGGCTTCCCCATTGACTTTGCTTGTCAGAAGGTCTCAACGGGTGATCCCATGACCCTCGGGATGCTACAGCCGTCATAAATAGGAACCAGTTGCCAAGCGTCTGAATTTTTGACCACATAATGCTGGGGATGATGCAATTGTTATTAAGGGTGAGAAACAGTTCTAGGTCATTTTTGTTCCATGCCGTTGGAACTTTAAACGGTCACCAAATGAACTGTCGTAAGCCGAGGGCTACCATAGCTAAGCCTGTTGTTTTTCTGTTTCCAACTCAAAACTTTGGGAAACTGGCACGAATTATCAGCAATCGTATTGAGAAAGAACTCTAAGGGCGTGAAAAGGAGACGGGAACCACTTACAATTCTTTGAGCCCAGGCTGAGCACATTTGCCTTAGAGCAGGGGTGTCATGGTTCCGACAGATGAAACTCTTCCAAGAACATTGTTTACCTTAAAGAATCTTTTATTCAAGTAGCATAACTTTGGCACTTACATAGTCAAAACTGAAATCTGAATTCCCCTCCTCTGAGCACATAGTATCAAAGCACAATTCCCTCCTCTAATTCACAGTCATAAATCACATTCTCCAATTAGCTTGAAAGGCAGGCCTTCCCTCCAGTTCTCCAGCCCGCCAATTCTTATCATCTCTTATTTCAATAATCTTGGTTCACACACTAGTTACAGTATTGTTATGTCTAACTAAACTCCCATGCACAGTCCTCCTCCTCCTCCCCCTCACAGTATCATCTAATTCTAATTCTAATTCTAAGAGTAAAACACAAGAAGGAAAATGGTTGCAACTCCATACGTTGTCTAAGCAAAAACATCCAATGTTAGCAGCATTGACAAGGAGCCTTCAAACTTGGCCCTTTTATGACTTGTGGACTTCAACTCCCTTAATTCCTCAGCCAGCCTCCATTTTGTTTGTTAGATTTAAGACAGGGGTCTTCAAACTTAGCCCTTTTATGACTTGTGGACTTCAACTCCCAGAATTCCTCAACCTCCATGCCTGGCTGAAGAATTCTGGGAGTTGAAGTCCACAAGTCATAAAAGGGCCAAGTTTGAAGACCCCTGCCTTAGAATATCTGTGGAGATTCTCAACCATCCAGGTCATGGCTGTCCCAAACGTGCTTTTCCAGGAGGCAACTGGACTTCCTTTGTTTTTTCTTGAAGACGTTTTGCTTCTCATCCAAGAAGCTTCTTCAGTTCTGACTGAATGGCAGAGAATTGAAGGATTTATATTGCTTGCAGCCATCTGGTCATTAGCACGCTGTCTGAGAATCATTGAGGCCACTTGGAGGTTTATCTGTGCCCTCAGGGTCACCTGAATAGTGCAAATGGGTGTGGGACCTTCTTGGAACTGCTGAAAGGACTGTCTTGTAACTATTCAGGTGACTCTGAGGGCACAGGTAAACCTCCAAGTGGTCTCAATGATTCTCGAAAAGAACGCAAATGATCAGATGACTGTAAGGAATATACATCCTTCCATCCTCCACCATTTAGTCAGAAATGAAGAAGTTTCTTGGATGAGAAGTGAAACATCTTCAAGGAAAAACAAAGGAAGTCCAATTGCCCCTTGAAAAATCACCATTGGGATTTGCCTTCGACAGCTACTGGAGGCTGCCGATGGCTTAATCAATCACTGGGGCCAGTTCAGCATCAGATTGCTGTCTATGAGAACACTTAAACTTCTTGTCCTTCTCTAAATTTACCAGCATCTGAATCAAAACTGATGGCGCATCCCTATTCATCATTCTATTCCCTTTGGGGATAAGCAAAACAGAGAAATAGAGAGTAGGAGGAAAAAAGCAATTAAGGCAGAAGACAAGAAGAAAAATAAAGGAAAACTAACAATCAGTATAACTTGTATCGGGACTGTACACGATCTCTCTTGGTGTTTTTCCATTCCTGTCAACCATCCTGACCTTCAGCACATCCACACATCATTTTGTACCAAGTCAGTGGTAAATACTAGGCATGGAGGAGAGACCATGTGCCCCATGCTTTCTTTTGAACCGACAACATTGGATTTAAACTCAAGGGCAATCACAGCTTTTCCACCCATTGCTCAGTTCAGTTTCTTTGCATTCTCCACCCAAGCTTTCAAAAAATATTCAGGGATTACTGGAATTCCAAGTCTGGCTAATAGGGGATGTGGTGGCACAGAGGGTTAAGGATGCTGGAAATGCCAGCCAGAAGTGGCCTGCACTCCAGGGGTTCCAGACCAGCTTTTGAGATGGAGAGCGCTCCCGTCGCTCGATCCCTAGCTCCTGTCCGCCCAGCAATTTAAAAGCACGCAATATTGTGAGCAGATAAATGGGTACCACTTCAGTGGGGAAACTATAGCTGTGTTCATGTGTGTGGAGGGAAGAAGCTGGTGCTGGATTTGGCCAGAGGTGAGGCGTCGTGATACAAGGGAAAGCAAAGTAGAGGAGCCCGACTGAGCCAGCAATTTAAGCGCCACAGATAGCGGTGGGATTCAAATATGTGAACAACAGGTTCTCTGCATGGATGCCACTTCCGGAAGTCTGTTCTGTGCCTGGGCCTCCGAGGCCCAAAACAGACTTCTGGAAGCAGCATCCATGGACTTCCGGCAAGACATTATGGGCCTGGGAGGTCTCGTCCAAGCTTCCAAGGTCCGAACGTACTTCCAAAAGTAGCGTCCGAACTTCCAGAAATGGCATCCACCCATCCGTTCTGGGACTGGAAGGCCTCCTCTGAGGCCCAGAATGGACTTCTGGAAGCAGCGTCTGGACTTCTGGAAGTGGCATCCATGCACTTCTAATGGGCCATTCTGGACCTTGTGAAAAAGGGTTAGGGCTTCAGTGGGCACCATCCAGTGACAGGATTCAGCTGGTTTGCCAAAGTCAACAAAAAAACAGCTACCAGTTGTACCGAACCGGTGTGAACCGGCTGAATTCCACCACTGGCCACAGGTCAGCTGATGTAAAGCTAGTTGGTCCTCTATGGTGCATCAAGAATAGGCATGCAAGCACTGAACAGAGTCAATTAGAAATCTAGGCTGTCAGGACTACATTGTGTGTCTAGCATGTGTACATTTCCCTGGCACTGTATGTCATACGCTAAATAAATAAGTCCGGCTAATATTCCAAAAAGGCCGATGGTTTTGATACTAGGAATACATTTTGACAGGTACTGTTTGCTCACTTCAGAATGGAGAGAGGGGCAAACAGATAAATTTTAATTGCATCTATAAGTAGGTTCGTGTCAACGCCACTTCCAAAATTCTCTTTCTCCCCTGGTAGCAAAACTGGATTTTGTGGGCATTTATAAGCCCACAGATGTTGCAATCAAAATAAATTATGGAAATTGCAAAATTAAGCAGTCCAAATTGGCAGTCTCTAACCTTAGGAAATTTAGGGGCTGGCTGCTTTGAGCCCAAGCATGCGTAATGGCATAATTTACTTATTATACCTTCGCCTGATACTGTATTTTTCCATTAGCAAATAAGCACTCAATGCAGCAGATAAATAAATAAATGTTTTTTAAAAATCGTGAAGGCATAATTAACAAAGGTCTTCATTAAAGCAGATTTGAATACCTTTTTCTGACAGTGGAGGGGAGGCACTGAAATTGCAAGGAAGTGAAAGAGACAGTGGTTTTTCTCATATGGGACCAACAAGACTTTTTCTGTAAAGGACAAGTCCTGTCCTTGACTTAAAACAGTTCATTTAGTGACCGTTTCACATTACAACAAGACTGAAAAAAGTGACTTAAAAAAGTAATGGCCCTCACCTGATGTGACCCACACCTGTCCCCTCACAAGATCCATCACAAGACACTCACCTGATGTAACCCACACCTGGCCCTTCACAAGAGCCATCACAAGACGCTCACCTGATGTGACCCACACCTGGCCCTTCATAAGAGCCATCACAAGACACTCACCTGATGTGACCCATACCTGGCCCTTCACAAGATCCATCACAAGACACTCACCTGACATGAGCCACACCTGGCCCTTCACAAGAGCCATCACAAGACACTCACCTGATGTGACCCACACCTGGCCCTTCACAAGAGCCATCACAAGACACTCATCTGATATGACCCACACCTGGCCCCTCACAAGAGCCATCACAAGACACTCACCTGACATGAGCTACACCTGACCCTTCAAAAGATCCATCACAAGCCACTCACCTGATGTGACCCACACCTGGCCCTTCACAAGACCCAACATATCACCTGACATCACCTTCCCATCACAAGACTTACTGACCACACGAAGCCCTTACAGTCAGGAGACCACCGACAGAGGCATCTCCTAAATTCCACTGAAGATGTTACTTAGCCTGGTAATGAAATGTTCAGAAACCAACCCACAAGCTCGGAGAATGAACCTCCATCCTACACCCAAGCTGCAGATATTAACCACTACTGCAAAGGAGTTCTGGGTTGGGAGACCTGTGAAAAAAACCATCTTAAGAAGGAGAGCGAGTTTGTTTTCCTCTATGTGCCTCCCTGAACCATGGAGGGTTCTGCAGGAGTTGCCCTAGAACAAAGGTTCCCAACCTTTTGGCCACCACCAGGGACCGGTTCCATGGAGAGAGGTTTTTCTGCAGACTGGAGAATGTGTGGTTTTGTGTGCTGCCTGCATCGCATGGATGGGACTTTACTTGTTTGTGCGGACCGGTTGCTGGCATGCCGTGGACCGGTACCAGTCCACAGACCGGGGTTGGGGACCCCTGTCCTAGACTATCAAGCCTATTTAGGAATGATCTTCCTAAGAATATCATTTACAGAGAGCAATGGAGAATGAGGAGTCGGACTGTCTAGTATCCACAAGATTCATTGTGATACTCTTCACACTAATCCTTACAGCGGAGAGGATCTTTTTGAAACTGCAACATGGCTGATCCCAGACTGTGACCTTGCCTTAGATGGAAGCAGGGATGGGATTCAAATATGCGAACAACCGGTTCTGTGTGCGGATGCCACTTCCAGAAGCGCCTGAAGGCAGGACAAGAAGCCACGGATGGAAACTAACCAAGGAGAGAAGCAACCTAGAACTAAGGAGAAATTTCCTGACAGTGAGAACAAATAATCAGTGGAACAACCTGCCTCCAAAAGCTGTGAATGCTCCAACACTGGAAGTTTTTAAGAAGAGACTGGACAGCCATTGGTCTGAAATGGTATAGAGTTTCCTGCCTGAGCAGGGGGTTGTCTATTCCAACTTTTTGATGTTGATGATGATGATGATGATGATGATGATGATGATGATGATGATGATGATGTCCATTCTGGGCCTGGGCAACAAAAAATTAGCTACCGGTTCTGCTGAACTGGTGAGAATTGGCTGAATCCCACCACTGGATGGAAGGAGGGAAGGAGGGAAGGAAGGAAGGAAGGAAGGAAGGAAGGAAGGAAGGAAGGAAGGAAGGAAGGAGGAAGGAAGGAATTGATTTACTCAATGCCTCCAAGTCCTTCTTTCATGTTCTCCAGAGAAACTGGCACCATTACACTTCACACAGTAGATGTGTTTATACAACCCATCGAATTTGATTTCCAAGTTAACACCATTCCTGCATTTCCATCGAAATTGATCGTTAAACTAGTCAAGCAGACTGGGGTTTTTTTTTTTGTCCATTAGGCTAAGTCAGGAAAAAAGAAATCACTGAAAGAGTCAACCTGAAGCCTAATCAGGTTCGGCACGTGTGCCAATGCATCTGCTTGCATTATGAATGGTTTGGTTCAATGTATGTGTACATGCAAGCTGAGAACTTGCCCATCGATATACTGTCAGCGGTGACCTGTTTTGGGCACATGTATGCCCAATGCCTTATTTTAAGGCATTCCACTCCACTCCACTCCATTCCATTCGGTCCCGTTATATTCTCAAAAAAATAATAGTGGTATCCTCCACTCTTCCTCAATTAGGATCTTTCAAAGTTCCTGGACAATCACTAAATGAACTTAATTGCCAACAAAACCTAACACAAGGCCAGAACAGTGGACACTACTTGCCTAGCCCTCATTTCCAGCAGGATGTCATTTCGGCAAATAAGGCCAAAACAGACCAGGTTTGTGCTGGGAGGCCATGATATAAACTCAGCCCCTTAAACTAGCATCTCAATGTCACTTGCAGGTATGTAAGGGGAAGAGTTGGCAATGCGAATTTACATTGAGTAGTTTGTCTCAAATACACAGATACACACATCCATGATGGCCTATGAGCATAGACATCCGTAGGAGGAGAAACGGAAAGATTGTGTAACATTATCTTATAAATGCTGGGACATATATATTTTTCAGATGGAGAGATACAAGTATGTAATTACAGAATTTGCAAGTTCTTATTTTGGCATCAACATTGTTTGTAGCAGATGTCAGTCTGGAACATCTTACAGATTAAACCCTGTTGGATACTGGGCTTGTAGGCTTAGAAGCAGTGACTGGATTCAAATCTTGTTTTAGGTCACTAGGAGTCAGGCAGCATTTAAATTTAATTAATCACTACAAATAAGTAGACTTTATTGAATAAACCATCATTGGTTGCATCCACACATTATGTTAACTCATGCTTACAACTATGCTTTACAAATCACACTAGGGTTTAAGGCAATGAACAAAGCATCTCAAGAGTTAAACAGAAAGACTCTCCAAATTACGCAAGGATAAAATATGTTTTCTTCACCAAGCTTTCATTTCAGACCTTAATCACAAAATTGAACAATAATCTGTAAGAAGATCATCCTATCGGTAACGGCATTTGCTCACAGTTATTTCTTATTGACTTATTTGCCATCTCTCAATTCTCTACAGTGTCTATTTCTTAGCTTGGAACTTCACTCTTATGGTTTGGTTCAAACAAACAAAAAATCAGGATCTAGCAATAAATGTTAATAATCAAACTATAAAAAGAATTATCAAATTTAGACAGTAGCTGGGAGGAAATGAGAGAATTTTAATTCTAGATGTTCAAATGTTTTAAACCATCAGAAAATTCTAAAAGCTTTAACCATTTCAGAGCCAAATGTCAATTTATCATCCAGAGAAGTTAATCTTTGAAACATTATTAGTATTTCCATTTCATTCCTTTCTCCTCCCAATCTTTAATAAGAATCATATCTAGAAAATGTAACTAGACGTATTCATGGATGCTGCAAATTGTACTTGCAACAAAAATTCTAGTGTCCCAATGCAGTGAAATGCTAAATCTTTTCTCATTATGCCACAAAAAATTTTTTTTATTCTGAATTCTACTCAGGTTGACTTCTCAACAAAAAAAAACTGTGAGCAAACAATGTCTTCAAGGTGAGTTTAAAAATAGAAACATTTTTTTTTTAAAAAAAAACAACATCAAACGCTCAACAAAAGCAGCATCCCTCATGTCAACAACCAGTTTTTTCAACTTTAAAAAGAAAAATTCTAAAGTCAAAAAAGAACGAAAGAAAAATGTATGTGAATGTGGGACAGAAATCAACCATTAAAGAGAAAAGGCTAATCTATCTCACTTCTTCTGAAAAATGACTGCATTCACACAGCAATAAATGAAGGAAAAGATCTAGCACATACTTGGCTAGTTGGTTCACGTTGGTTAGTTGTGAAAACCTAACCCATTTCATCGGTTTATGCCTCACTGCACGCAGGAAACCTGGGTGTTGTTCAAACAGATTCATGGACTGTGAATTGCCTGAATTTCCGTGGGGCCGAAATCAAATCATGATTAATTTGCCATTAATTTTGATAGGTTCCACAGGCAACTAATTCCATGATGAACATTAACACATCCTTGACCAACAAAGAAGTTACGCATTGATTTAGGGCAGAATGATGTGACACACTACCACGTGACCAGTTTTGGTCACCATGAGTAAAAAAGATGTTGAGATTCTAGAAAGAGTACAGAGAAGAGGAACAAAGATGATAGCAGTAAATGCTCCAACACTGGAAGTTTTTAAGAAGAGACTGGACAGCCACTTGTCCGAAATGGTGTAGGGTTTCCTGCCCGAGCAGGGGGTTGGACTAGATGACCTCCAAGGTCCCTTCCAACTTTACTACTATGATTATTATTATTATATGAAGAACGGTTGCAGGAACTGGGTAGGTCTAGTCTAGTGAAAATAAGGACTAGGGGTGACACAATTGAAGTCTTTCAATATTTCAGAGGCTGCCATAAAGAAGAGGGGGGTCAAGCTATTCTCCAAAGCACCTGAGGGCAGAACAAGAAGCAATGGATGGAAACTAATCAAGGAGAGAAGCAACCTAGAACTAAGGAGAAATTTCCTGGGATGGAGAGAGAGAAAGAGAGAGAGAGAGAGAGAGAGAGAGAGAGAGAGAGAGAGAGAGAGAGAGAGAGAGAGAGAGAGAGACCCATCTCAGGAAATAATTATCTGACTCATAATGGATGGATGGATGGATGGATGGGTGGATGGATGGATGGATGGATGGATGGGAAAGAGAGAGACAGAGAGAGAAAGGGCGGGAGAGAGAGATTTTAATAGCTACCCATCTCAGGAAATAATTGGGCTACTCACAATGGATGAATCGATGGATGGATCCTTTTTTATAACCCTGTGATCCATATCTGGGGTAGAGTTGGGGCGACTGGAGCTGAGTGTTTATGGCCAAATGCCCTTCCTGACAGATATGTTTTTTTTCTTTGCATCCTAGGAGAGAAACATCTGCTCCTACCTAGGACTCAACCCTCAACCTTCCAAGTGGAGGCAAGTATCTTCTTCACCACTAGGTCACCACCATGCCACTCAATAGATAAAGAATGGAATTCCATTGTTGGATTCTACACTGGGTATAGAAACTTCTTGCTTTTATTATTCTGGTTTTCCGCATTATTTTTCTGCAACGAAGGACTATAAATTCCACAGGGAGCAAGAGAACAACATATTTCCAGTCCCTTTTTTTAATGTATGGTTTTATAGATTTCAACTATATTTTCCTTCAGGATCTAGAATTGCCTGCAGGAGCTGCCTTTGCTATAAATTGCCTTAAGTTCCCATCTGCTACATCCACTGAAACTATCCAGACTTTTAAAACCTACAGTTAGATGTTGGATGTGTAGGTACACCATATTTTATTCCAACTCTTAGTGGAGCACAGCCAGTTCACGGAATCCAGGATTACTTAAAATCTTGGCCACTTTTGTGATGTTGGTGGTTAACAAAATGAGAAAGTGCTAGCGACGTTCCAGAAGCACAGAAGTTAAGCATTTACATCTCCTACTAAAATTAACAACTCAGAAATGTGGAGGGCAGCAAATTTCCACCAATGCCTCCCTCTACACCAACGATTTCCCCTTCATTGTTCAACTTTCGTTCTTATTATCTGCATTATTAACTTAATAGCCAACCCAAATGAAAGCAAAATACTTGATATTTGCTGTAGCACATAGACACTCTAAAAGGGCCACTAACTAAAATTAATAGTAAAATTAAAACACCATAAAAAGAAGCAGCTGGAATACTTTTTTAAACATTATCTTCCTAGCCTCTCCACTCATAAACAGGTGTTAAAACTGGTCCTAAATCATTCAGACAGTGGATTCACAGGGAAGCTTCATTATAAGATAAAAAAGAGACCTATATATAAGAATGAAGTGAATCGACGCGGACATGTGACACGGACAAAACTTTTTTTCCCAGATGAAGACACCAGTCACAGAATTGTGTTGGATCATCTGTCCAGTTAGCAATCCGTTGCCGCAGGTAAGAACATCAAAATCCTAAACCTAAAGAACGTGGCAGCTGTGTCGTTTGTCTTGCTGACAATTCTAATTAAGATGAAATGGACTTTCTTCAGAAAATGGGCAGCCTTTTCAAGTATGAATGACCCTGTTGGTGCAACAAGACCAAACGGTCACATAATTTCCATCGTGATTAACCACGCAATTCTATTTGTTCACGTCCTGCCCACTAGAATCCAACCAAGGCATCAAATTAACCAGTAATATTTTGGGACTGCCACCGGTAGAGATGTTCTAAGAAGACATATCCATCAGGTTTTTAAACATACGCATCTCGTAACGGAGCAACCGCAAAAATGGTTAGAGAGGGCACCCCACCACTTCGATATTTTTCTGGGGGTTTTTTTTTTTTTTTTTGCTAACTTTTTTTTAACCAGGAGTTTCAGACTGATGGGGTTGACAGACCAACACTGACTTTAAACTGAGGAAGGAAAGTTTCTCTGGAGCCTACTGCCAATTCTACTGCACCAAAAACAGTTTAGGTCTTTGTCCAACTGTTGAAAAAGAAATACTCCCAAAGTTGTTATATTGCTTGACGCCTGGCTATTTCCTTTTTCAGAAGAGGTGGTAGAAGATGGGAGCCCATAACTAGGATAGTCATAAAGACTTTCTAGACAATTCACCACTAACTAAACAATCAGAAGGAGCAGTTAAAAGTGTAATACTGAGTTCTTTGTAGCCCAACATAACCCTTCAACTCAGATATAACATCTTCCAAACTATCCATTTGTAAAGATTCCTATTTACCCCGTTAAAGTGGTTTTATAATAATAGCCCGGGAACAGCCATGGAAGTTTGCAAATCATTTCCCTAGGACACGAGATCAAGCTTAAACAAAAAACTTGCAGCTCAAATCCTTCCACAAGTCCTGCCCCGCAGACGGCTAAATGTGACAAATAGTTCCCAGGGCTTGTTCTTAGGATAGCAGGCCTAATTGTTTTGAAAAGTTGTTGTGCTGACTTTCCTTCTCCAAATAAGTATTTTTATATCAGGGATCCAAGCCAATGAATAATGCCAAAAGCATATCCTTGCACCTCTCTGTATTTCTGATGAAACAAGCTCGTGATTTGCTTCCCAGACATGGGTGTGGAGAGATAGAAGCAACAGTTAATTTCCTCCGAAAGCTTTCCAGTCACTGTTTTAACTCCCAACCTAGCTCTTTGCAATGAAGAAAACTTTTCCCAGGAATACGGGCAAGTGGAGAAGACTCAAGCGTAAGTTTGGGAAATTCAGATTTTAAAGGGAAGGGAAGACCCTTGACGGTAACCCCAGATCTTCAAGGAGGGGTGAAACATCAGCCTCGCATCCAATGTTTTCCTTGCCTTCTCTTCCCACAACCCTACAGTTGTCCCACCCTTCATCTTAGCTCGAGGCATCGGTCCCTTCTTATTTCTTCCTTGCTTTTGGGTCCACCTGTCAACCGCTCAGATAAGGCTTGGCCTCCTTCACCACCACCCCCCAAAGCCATTCCCCCCCCTCCCACCAGCCACCGAGAAGAGGACTTACCAATGGTGGTGATGACTGTAATGGCAAAGTAGAAAGAGCCGGCAAATTTCCACTGGACGCCAGCCCGGTGAGGTTCCGACTGCATGATGATCTCTTCCAGCTGTTGGTAATCGTCGCTGGTGATGTTGTACTTCCCCTTCAGCCGAGTCTCCTCGGCTTTCAGCTGCTCCTCCTCGCGCAGCTCGTGCTCCGACTCCAGGGCGTCGAAGACCGCCGCCCCCACCAGCAGGTAAGTGAACGTGCAGATGATCAGCGAGAGAGTCCGCACGTTCTGCCTCTTCATGGCCGCCAGGAAGGGTCCACGGAGGGGACCATGTCCCCCCCTGGCCGCCCGCGGATCCGACAGGGTGGCCCCGAGGCAGCCGCCCCGCCAGGCGAGCAGCGCGGGGCGGCGGCGGCAGCGGCGTGCAATAGGGCTCCCTCTCCGCGGCGGCTGTCCTTGGTGCTGAATCGGCGGCGGCGGCGGCGGCGACTGCTCTCCGCCTGCGTGGTCGGCTTCGTGGGAGGCGGAGAGGCAGAGGAGGCTGCTGGAGCGTCTGGTCAGCGGAAGGCGCAGCCGGCAAAGGCTGCGCAAGAGCTGCGCAAAGCAAGCCGTCCCGGCGCGCAGGGCCATCAAAGGCGCCTCTGCTCAACAAGCCAGCTTGGAGCCGTCAGGAGGGGAAGGGAGGCACCGGCCAGCCTGGCCTCAGCCGGAGCTACGCTTTCTCTCGCCCAGCCCCGCAGGCCGCCCACTCTTGGCAAACTCCCGGCCCCCGTCGAGCCGCTGGCGCGGAGAACTCCCGGGCTCTACTTCTCCCTCTCTCTCTCTCTCCCTCCCTCTCTCTCTCTCCCTCCCTCTCTCCCTCCCTCCCTCTCTCTCTCTCCCTCTCCCTCTCTCTTCCTCCCTCCCTCCCTCTCTCTCCCTCTCCCTCTCTCCCTCTCCCTCCCTTCCTCCCTCCCTCTCTCTCTCCCCCCCTCTCTCTCTCTCCCTGTCTCTCCCTCTCCCTCTCTCTCCTCTCTACTCTCTCCCTCTCTCTCTCTCTCTCTCTCCTCGCTTCTCTTTCCTGCGGGCGCTTCCTTTCCGAAGCTTGGTTACTCCCGGGCAGGTCTTAAGCCCCGGGAGGGGTGGAAGGATGCGGAGGTCCCATCAGAGGAGCTTAAATGAGGTATGCCTGGGAGGAGGGGGGGCAGAGGGGAGCCGCATTGGAAAGACGGCCGAGAGGCACGCCTCTTCCAGCCCGGGTAGGGCTGGGCTGTCTCCGCAGAAGCGGCCGGCGGGTAGGCAGCAGTGCCCAGTCCAGTGGTGATTCTCCCGGAGGAGGCCTCCCCCGGCATCGGCCAGGCTCCCGGAGCTCAGAGGGGACGGGGAGAGAACTTCCGGGAAGGGAAAGAGCGACTGACCACAGCTTGCAAACCCCGAGTCTGCCTTAGATCCTCCTCCTCCTCCTCCAATCGCCCCCCCCGAAAAAGTGTGAGGGGGAAATGAGAGGCAAATGTTCGCCAGGCTGGAGCGGCGGGAGCCAGAGAGATCAGCCCACGGTAAAGGCCAGCCTGGGGCAGCTGCTGTGCCCAAGGTGTCCTGCGCGCAAAGCCTTGGAGAAGAAGCGAAGCATCCCTCTACAGGCCGGGAGCCTAACCCCCTGAACCCCCAGCCTGGCCGGTCCTGGGGAGGGAACAGTGGCGGAGAACAGGGAGCGCTGGCTTCGCTCGCTCTTTGCCTTTTCCTTCTCCGCCCTCCGTCCGTTCAAGCTCTCCTCTCGCTTAACTCAACTTTGGAGAGACTTGCTCCGCTAGGGAAAAGGCTGGGAGGGGGGGAGGAGGAGGCGGGAGAGCCCGAAGGAAGAGACCCGCCCCTCCCCTCCCCTCCCCGGCCCTGCCTGGCGCTGGCCGCTGAACAAAAGAAACGCTCCGGAGGGAAGGTTTGGCGCGGCAAGCGACTTCGGCGGAGCGAGCTCCTGATTCCCGCCCGGTTGCTTTCGGCCTGCCTGCGCGGCCACCTGGGCGCGGAGGGCGAGGCGAGGCGAGGCGCATCGATCAGGCAGGCTTGGGCGTCCGCGGAGACAGGTGTGCGTGCGGGAGCCTCGGTTCGGCAGGTGGCCTTCAGCGGAAGGGCTCACCTTTCCCCCAAACGAGAGAGAGAGAAGGAGAGAGCAGCGAGGAGGAAGAGGAAGAGGAGGAGGACGCTGGCCGAGCGATCCCCGGCTCTGCTCCGCGCTTGGAGTCGCTTGCAAGGCGGGCGATCGCCGCTGCCGCCTCCTCCCCTTTGCTTTCGTTTCCTTTCCTTCGGCAGGCGACAGAAACGGGGGGACGGCTGGTCCCGATCCCGCAGCAGCTGTCCGAGGCTCCCTGCTGGGGAAAAAAGGAAGGCATCCAAATTAAAGGGAGCAGAAGAGGGAGGTGGCCCTTCCCCACCCCGGCCGCCCTCTCCTCTTCGTCTGGAGGAATCCGGGCGTTTGCAAGAGAGAGCAGCTCCGGCTCCCGAGGAGCGAAGAGTCGCCTCCAGCCTTTCCAGCCTCCCCCAGGATCGAGACCGGTGGGGGGGGCGTGGGGAGGGGGAAACAACGGGGGACGACTCGCGCTCCAGTCTCAGAGTTGAGATGGAGTAGGGAGGAGTAATGCCACGGCTTCGTTCCGGGGCCACCCCCAGCCTCCCTGGCTAACCCTGAACCAAAGCCAGTCCTGGGGGAGAGAGAGAAGAAGGCAACACTCCCCCCCCCTCCGTCGTCTCCCATCCACCCACCTTGTCTGGCGGAGGGAAGGAGCCGGACTCCTCGCCTGCCGAGTCTTTATTCTGCTGGCTTGCGATCCACGGGCCTCGTTGTCTCCGATTCTGGCCCCGCCCCCCCCCCCCCGAGCCGGCCGCGCCCCCTCTGTTCGGGGTTTCAAATCCGGCTTCTAAGGGCGGAGAGTGGGGGGAGGTGCTTCCCAGGCTCATCCCAAAGCTTCCCGTCCTCCCGCTTGGTCCTGCCGCCCAGCCAGGTGGAGGGGGGGGGGTTCTGGGCTGTTCGGTGGCCGTTGGAGAAAGATCTCGAGAAGGTGGTCCCGTGGCTTCCTTTACCTCGGCTGCCGGTTCTTTCCCAGCCCTGAAGCGGAAAGTCAATGGCACTGGGGACATGATGGCAGTGTTCCAATATCTCGGGCTGCCCCAAAGAAGAGGAAGTCAAGCTATTCTCCAAAGCAGCTGAAGGCAACGGATGGAAACAAACCAAGGAGAGGAGCAACCTAGAACTAAGGAGAAACTTCCTGACAGTGAGGACAATTAACCAGTGGAAAGAAGCGGTGAATGCTCCAACACTGGAAGTTTTTAAGAAGAGACTGGACAGCCATTTGTCCAAAATGGTATAGGGTTTCCTGCCTGAGCAGGGGGTTGGACCAGATGACCTCCAAGGTCCCTTCCAACTTTATTATTATTATATTATATTAAAACTGTGGATTCCCCCCCCCCCCAGAGTTGGCTGCAAACTTATTGAGCTGTACTCGTAGAGTAAGCCTGACGTTGTCTGCTTTGAGGTAAGTGAACGGTATCTAGACTATCTGAAACTTCAGGCTCAAGGAATGGAGCAGAAGGCCCTGCTCTGGATGAACTTCAGATTCGCTTTCCTGTCTTCCTGGCTAGAGCTGTTGTGTTCAGTCACACTCCAAAAGGTGCTTTTTTTTCAAGAGGCAACTGGACTTTCTCGTTTTTCTCTGAAGAGGTTTCCCTTCTCATCCAAGAAGCTTCTTCAGCTCTGACTGGATGGCGGGGAACAGAAGGATTTATACTCCTTGCAGACAGCTGTCAGAGCTGCAGAAGCTTCTTGGATGACAAGAGTAACGTCTTCTAAGAAAAAGTCCAGTTGCCTCCTGAAAAAGCAACTTTGGGACAACCATGACCCGGATGACGGAGAATAAACATTCAGTCACACTTGCATCTCTGTTACAAAGAGGACGCTCACTAAAATCACCAAAGAATCCACATTACTGCAGAGAAAGTAGATTCCAAATCCTTAGTTTGAATCTAAGATTTAGTTTTAATTCAGGCTGCGTTGTTGTATTTGCTTCTTTATACTTCGTGTTTCTTAACTGCCCATCCCTCTCAGACAGGGACTCTGAGTGGTCTACATTCTAAAAAATAATAAAATTTCCCAAGCTTTTACATTCTTTCTTTAAAAGTTAAGACACAAAAGCAATTGCCTGCAGGAGAAGGAGACCGCAAACGCTACCATTCCACCCGTTGTCTCAAAATTAAAGCGAGAGAACAATTGTCACCTCTTAGGATTACACAAGGGGAGGAGGGAAACATGTTTACAACAGGTTTGCAAATATCTGCTGCTCGCATCTTGAAAAGTCAAAGATGGTGCTAGCTTTCTGCTGAGGTTTTGTGTGGTGGCAAACCTGAATCTCCCAAACTTTGTGATGTGAAACAATCATCAGGATGCCAAAGAAACAAGGGAAATATCAGTGCTTGAGTTTATATTTATTACTAAAAAAAAGGAACACAATTAAGCTAATTGATGGGTTTCTATGTGTGTTTACAAGTGTGCGTGGTCCTGCTCCATGAAAATACTTTTAAGAAGAGACTGGACAGCCAGCTGTCAGTCTCCTGCTTGGGGGGGGGGGATGTTGCACTAAAAGACCTCCAAGGTCCCTTCCAACTCATTCTACAATCTATATGGGTTTCTCTTGTGTGTTTACATTTGTGTGTGAGACCGTACTCCATGAAAACAAAGAAATAGGTTCTGTTTTAACTTTCCTTATAAAACAAGACAGTAGGTACTATTTCAACTATATCGCTGCTCATGCAGACATTATATTTTAATCCCAGGTGGGATCACTAAGGATAGAGGTTGACTGCTTGGTCCCATTTCTTTATCTTTAAGAATGAGCGTTTAACCTTGCATTTTGTCAGTTTTTCCCCCTGTTGGTTTTTTCTCTGTGCATTTTGCCTTCCAGACTGCAAAGCAATGAGTAGGACAGTGGTGGTGAACCTATGGCACGGGTGCCAGAGGCGGCACTCAGAGCCCTCTCTGTGGGCACATCCACCGTCGCCCCAGTCCTAGGCCTTCAGCTGGGTTTTATAAAACCTTTTCACTTTAGGCCTCTGCTGCCATGTACAAAAAAAAAAGGTTCAATCAATCAGTCAATTTCAACTTCTGGCGGGGAAAAAGAAGACTTGCAAAGTTGGAATTGATTGCTTGAACTTTTTAGTCCCACCCAGTTGGCCGTTACCACTGCAGCCACGCCCAGCCAATGGGCAAAGCCCAGCCAATGGGCCACACCCAGCCAATGGGCCACACCCACCCGGTAGTCAACGATGCATAAGTGGGTTTTGGGTTGCAGTTTGGACACTCGGTCTCTAAAAGGTTCGCCATCACTGGAGTAGGAAGTCTCTTGATTCGGTTGACTAGAATAGAGGCAGCCTACTTGGGGAGATCTTTCAAGAGCAGGGTGTCCAAACTTGGCAACATTAAGACCTGTAGACTTCAACTCCCAGAATTCCCCAGCCAGCAAGCAAGTGAACAGTCGAACAATGTTTGAACAAATTCAATGGAATGATCCCAAATAAGTAATTTTCCCCATGTGCTACAATACATCTTCAGAGAGTGGATTTGGGATGCCATTAAGCAGAATAATGAGGTTGTGTTTGATCACCATGAGTAACGAGGTCGGCTACGCATCTCAAAACTGCATTGACAGCATTGGTAATGCTTCTTCATGGTTTGAAGTTCAAGTGGTTGGGTGAACTTAGCTGTCTTGTTGCTTTATAGTACTGGGTATTGTGCAAATCCAGGAACTTATCCACAGTGCAAACTCATTAGTCATCCTTCTTGTTCAAGGACTATCCAAATGGGCACGGTCCCATGCGAAATGTTGTCCAGTGTGGTGTTTTCCCCACGTATTTGCATGTCAACTAATGGAAACCATCTGGATTTGCTATTAATATGTTGTGAGCTGCTCAGAGTCGACTGGAACTGTGGCCACGAGTGGCATATAAGTTTGATAAATAAATAAAAATAAATAAATGAAATTTCCATTCCTGAAACCAAAAAGATCTTGAGATAGTCTCGAAGACCATGAAGTTGAAGTTGTGTTCTTGAAGTTGAGTTCTTGAAGTTCTGGGTGCTCCATCACTGGAGGCTTTTAAGAAGAGACTGGACTGCCACTTGTCTGGAATGGTACAGGGTCTCCTGCTTGAGCAGGGGGTTGGGCTAGAAGACCTCCAAGGTCCCTTCCAGCTGTGTTATTCTGTTATTATGACATATTCTTCCTGCAGGGTTATGAGGCCATGGAATGTAAAAATATAATATCCATTATATCCATTCCTTTGCTCCATCACTTCAGTCTGTTTATGCATTTGGTTTTGGCTGTAGCTCAAAGAACAAAAATTGAGTGATTTGTAGGAAATTAGTTGTGGTGCCAACATTGTCCCCAATTCAATGCAAATAGTATCACAGTCTGAATTCTTGCATCCCTGTTCTTCTTCTTGTTTCCACAAAACACCGGAGATGTAAGCTTATAAAACAGGTACCAGTTATAAAACGATCAAATTGGAAGGAACCTTAGAGATCCTTTAGTCCAATGGTTCTCAACCTGTGGGTCAGGACCCCATTTGGGGTCAAATGACCATTTCACGGGGGTCGCCAAACAATGCAATCCACCATTTTTTCTCCCTTTTCCTTAGCTGTGCTACTCCCTTTTATTCTATTGGCTTTTGAAAGCCAATAGAATAGACTCTCTTGAATAGAGTCTAATTCTATTGGCTTTCAAAAGCCAATAGGAATTGTCCAGGATGTCTCTGCCCTGCTGAGCCCGCCAAAAGTCCCATTCTGCAAACGGTGCTGCACCAGTTGAGTAGTCCTCGACTTACGACCGGTTGAGTAGTCCTTGACTTACGACCGGTTGGGGGTCGCGGCATTAAAAAGGTTGAGAACCACTGCTTTAGTCTCATTCTCTGTCCATTGCTGGGTCCATTGCAGTACGTTTCACAACCTTACAGAGGAAATGTTAAGCGTTATCTAATATTTACCATTTTCTCTATTTTTTTTATATTAGTTGGACAGTTTACCAAACTTTCTCCATTAATTATACAATCAGTCCAGCTTCTACTTTATGATGGCATTGTCATAAGATTAATGGAAAGCAGTACAGATTTACTGCTTTGAGTGCCCACAGAACAATAAGACTTGGAAAAATAAATAAATTACAAGAAATAAATAAGCAAATTACCCATGTTCAGACCGGCGTAATAGATTTAAGTCCTTTTGAGAAAATAAACCTAGTTGTTCCATGTGTTAGGAATGTTTCTTACAATTCATACATGAGACTGTAACACTCAAAATTTGGTTTTTAGAGCTCTTATTTTAATTTGTTCTATAATTCATGGGCTTAGTGGAATGTATTATTTACTGTTTACACTTTCTCTTAATGATGTTTTTAGTTTAAAACTCAATGCAGGTCTATGGATTTTGAACAGAAAATGTAAAATGAATTCCTAATGATATAATAATATATTAATTTATTTCAGATTTGTTGTTTATCCACCCACATTGTGCTCTCTGGGCCTCATTTTCTTTTTTATGTTACTTATTTCTTATATTCTTTAAATATATATATATAATAACTGAAAGACAATGTCTCTAACATTCTCATCCAATTTATGCTCTGTGACTGATCTTTTTCTTACAATGAAACCAATACATTAAATACCACTAAAGCTCTCAGGTCTGTTTGTAACCTTTAAGTGGGTGAACCAGTGCATCATAGAATAACATGACGAACAACAGTTTTTGAACCGAAAAAGCTAACTTACAGAAGGCAGCCAAAATGCAGGACCCATTACTCACATGGAGTTGTAATTTGGAAACGTTGTGGCTGCTTCAGCACTACTGCACTGCCGAGGTCAGCTGCAGTCATGTGATCGTCATTTCCAACGCCCCCTGACAGCTTCTCACAAGTCAGTGGAAAAGCCGGCAGGAAGCCTAAACTCATTCATAATTGCCAATGTTCCTGCCAGCTTTCCACAAGCAAAGTCAGTGGGGAAGCCAGCGGGAAATTGGAAGTCCAAGGCCAGCATGTAGGGAAGTGGCTGTGGCTGAGCGTGGGAGGATCAAGGAGTATATGAGTGGTGGGTAAGGGTCAGAGAGAGTGCACAGGGATGCGTGCAGATCAGGCAGGGTGCGAGGGCATCCAATAGGTGCAGTAAGGGTTGGGAAATGCACATGACTGCAGGTCGGGGAGGGTCTGTGAATCATGGGTTGGTGAGGGTGCACAAGTAGACGATGCAGCACAAATACACAGAGTGACCGAGGGGAAGCTGCACAGGTGAGGGAAACTTAACCTGAGCAACTTGGCATCTTTCCTTCCTGGCTTCCCTGTTGACTTTCTCCCTTCTCCCTGGCGAAGACAGACTTTGTCCATCCAGTTCCACATTTTCCCGACAGTTCTGCGGTTTCATTAGCCTTTTTACAGACGGTAGCAGGTGCTGAATCTGATCCTATCCCACCCATTTCAAACACCCACTGCCTCAACAAGAGGGTGCGTCAAAACTGCAATGTTGACAGAGATGGGAGCATCTAGACTAGGGTTTCTCAAACTTGTCAGCTTTAAGATGGATGGTCTTCAACGCCAAGACTTCCCCAGCCAGCCATGGATTTAAAGTCCACCCATCTTAAAGTGGACAAGTTTGAGGAAACAATGATCCAGCCCAAGTCCCGTTGCAGAGGATACAAACTCCTTGTGTGTCCAACCACACTTGGCCAATAAAGAATTCTAATAGGATCTTTCTAGGATTCGGCCCTTGGCTAACAAGGGAAGAGGAACAGTAAACCGTTTAGCAAGTAACCAGTTTGAACAGCCCTAAGACAATTTCAAGCTAAAGCTAAGCACTTTTGAAGTGTTTGGCTCATTTATTTGGGTTTGTTGTTGTTGTTAGTTGCGAAGTCGTGTCTGACCCATTGCGACCCCATGGACAATGTTCCTCCAGGGCTTCCTGTCCTCTGCCATCTTCTGGAGTCCATTGAAGCTCACGCCTACTGTTTCAGTGACTCCATCCAGCCACCTCATTCTCCGTTGTCTGCTTCTTCTATTGCCCTCAATCCTTCCCAACATTAGGCCCTTCTCCAGTGAGTCCTTCTTTCTCATTAGGTGGCCAAAGTAGCTGAGTTTCAACTTCAGGATCTGGCCTTCTAAAGAGCAGTCAGGGTTGATCTCCTCTAGGACTGACCAGTTTGATTCGCCTTGCAGACCAAGGAACTCGCGGGTGTCTTCTCCAGCACCATAGTTCAAAGGCCTCAATTCTTTTGCGCTCAGCCTTTCTTAGGGTCCAACTTTCACAGCCATACATTGCAACTGGGAAAACCGTGGCCTTGACTATACATTCTTTTGTTGGCAGGGTTATTTGGGTTAGCATGTTCAAAAGGCACACCACCTTGCCACATGATGTAGTTAAACATGTTGTGCAAAGAGCCAATCGATACCCAATGCACGTTACTGAGTCAGAGGTAACAAAAATTGCCTGACAGTATAAATCATATTTCCTCATTGCAAGATCGCAAAGTTAACTCCTCAAACCTTTGCTAGGTTCGCCATATGCCAATATTTTCAGGGCCTGGAAATATTTATCTTCCCCATTCCTCTGCTACTAGGCAGGTGTGCATTAATAAAACATTAGAAAAGCATCCGTTTTGGTGTTAATTGTTGCCTATCTTTTCCACTTAGTTCTAAGAGCCCGTGTATTTCTAATCAATAAATGCAGTGCATTTATCAAACACCACACTAAATAAAATCCATTACCATACTGCATAAAATAGCTGTTTGGAGTGACTTTTCTGCAGTGTTTTAACAAGATGGGCATGTTACTAAAATACTATATTAAAATTAATCCTGGAGTACTTGGATATACCATCACTTTAGCTGCAATTTTTAGAGTGAGCAGATCTAGAACAGAGAGCATAAATATCAGAGTTGGAAGGGACCTTGGAGGTCTTCTAGTTCAACCCCCTGCTCAAGCAGGAGACCCTATACCATTTTAGACAAATGGTTGTCCAGTCTCTTTTTGAAAGTCTACAGTGATGGAGTGCCCACAGCTTCTGAAGGCAAGCTGTTCCATTGGTTGATTGCTCTCTCACCATTAGGAAATTTCTCCTTAGTTCTAGGTTGCTTCTCTCTTTGATTGGTTTCCATCCATTGTCTCTTGTCTTGCCTTTTGGTGCTTTGGAAATCAGTTGGACTTCCTCATCTTGCCCTGTGTCCATATCTACAAGATGGGAGACATGTTAATTCAAATTCAGAGACAGAAATCTGTTAAGCTGACCCAAAATTCAGGGTCTAGACCAGTGGTTCTTAACCTGGGCGATATTGCCCCCCAGGGGGCGATTTCATTTTTCAGGGGGGCGATGCAATGAAAAGGGGCAATGCGGGGGTGAAGGAACAAAAAGGGGGTGATATGGGGGCGATGGAGCGAGAAGTTTTGGGGACACTTTTGAGACTTTTTTGTACAATGAATCACTGTATATCTGTCGTACAAAAACATCAGATCGCTCGCTATTAGTGGATTGAATTGTGTTTTCAAATGTTCCTCCAGCTAGCTTCAGTACAGAACACTATACATATGTGAAGACGCATCGCTTATCTTCATGCGTGTTGCGCAGCAGCCTCTACCCATACAGTGGCGCGCCATTGGCCAGAATATGGGAGATATGGGAAAAAGACTGGAAATAAATTATTTGCATCGATATATTCTGATGACAATTTTAAAGAAAACAAAAAAAGTGTTTGCATAAATTGAAGAATTATTTCCTATGTTGTGATTGAGAGGTTATGTTGGGGGAGGGGGGCGATGACAACTTCCTCATTGGCTCAAGGGGGTGATTCGTTCAAAAAGGTTAAGAACCACTGGTCTAGACAAGAATTTAGGGCAGATAAAGGACTTCAAAGAAATGGACTGTGAGAACTTCTCTCCTGCCTAGCACGAAGGTTGCTCTTTGGTCCTGCAAAAATAATACAAATGTGACTCAATGATTAAGTTGTCTTTCATGCCCAATGTTTTTACAGCTGTAGTCTTCCTTGCTGTAAAGACAATATTGATCATCGTAGATCATTAAATGAGCTAGTGGGCAGATTTTGATTGACACAGCTAACATGTATCTTGATCATCCTCCGATTGTTGTTGCTCCAGAAGAAAACATATTTCCAAGATATACTGTATGCACTTGGATAATTGTGTCTGTGCCACTTTTGTGGAATTGCTTACGACTATTTCACGGATGTGGAGAAAGAACGTAAGAAGAACTGCGCGGGATAAAAATGAGACTTCCCTTCGCCTAGCACATGTTTCTCAGCCTTGTCAGCTTTAAGATGAATGGACTATAGTGTCCAAATGGGTGGGCATAATGGAGTTGTTATTATTTAAAGGCATAGAATCAAAATCAGGTGACGTATTAGTACCGCTTTATAATACCTTAGTAAGACCACACCTGGAACACTGCATCCAGTTTTGGTTACCACATTACAAAAAAGATGTTGAGACTGTGGGGAAAAATGCAGAGAAGAGCAGCAAAGACGATTAAAGGCCTGGATGCAAAAACATATGAAGAACGATTGCAGGAATTGGGTATGGCCAGTCTAGAGAAAAGAAGGACTAGAGGGGACATGATAGCAGTATTCCATATTTGAGGGGCTGCCACAAAGAAGACAATGGGGTCAACTTATTTGCACCTGAAGGCAGAACAAGAAACAATGGATGGAAACTAATCAAGGAGAGAAGCAACTTGGAATTAACGAGAAACTTCCTAACAGTGAGGACAATTAACCAATGGCAACAGCTTGCCTTCAGATGTTGTGGGTGCTCCATCACTGGAAGTTTTTAAGAAGAGACTGGATAGTCACCTGTCTGAGATGGTGTAGGATCTCCTGCTTGAGTAGGGGAATGGATTAGAAGACCTCCAAAGTCCTTTCCAGCTACATTCTGATTGATTGATTGATGATTGAGTTATAATTATAACCATCTGGAGGATACCATGATGGTGCAATCAATACAAGAGTAGATAAATCAGTGGTGTGTCCTGGCAGGACCCTCAAAGGTCTTTGGGCAGACTTTGTGTTCTATCTGTTGGCAAGTCTTCTTTTTTTTCCACCTCACTTTCCCGCAACAAAAGGCCGAGCAACATCTTAAGATGGAAATTCCTCTGCAGCAAGCATCTCTTTGACTCTTTTCATGCCTCAATTTCTGATTTACGTCGTCTCTTTCTGATACCCATAAGGGAGCACGGGGAAAGGGAGGAATTGCAGATTGCAGCTTCTATAAATAGCCTGCGACACCAGGAGTAAAGTTGTGGCACAGATCAATAGCCTGTCACAAGGAGGGCTCCAAACGACATCTCCAGGGATAAGAGGTGTGGGGAAGAGGATTGATAAATGAGTTGCAAATTCTGCGGCTGTTTGTGGTCTGTCTAATTAAGAAAGGGTGACTGGGATCAATAGCAAGGAAGGAGCTGAGCTAAAAATAGGACTTGGGCTGGAGATGCAACCTGCGGGTAGCCGCTTGGAATGAAAACGTCCTCTTGAATGATTCTCCGTTTTGGCCAGGAAGGAATGCTAAATACTGCAAGGAAGCATTGCATCCCCTCCCAAAAACCCACCCAACCAGAGGGAGAAAAAGCACACAATGGAGGTCTTGGTAGGGCTAGTTACAAAACCAGGGCCGCTTCGTTTTTCTGGGAGAATTGTACCAAAATTGGACAGGAACTGGATTTTTTTTTTTTTTTAGGGAGGATTATTTTCTGCAGAATTAACTGTGGAAAGCAAATCCTCAGCCTCAGACATTTACAGCACATCAATAGGGTCTTCTTCCCACAAGAAATCCTCCTCTCCCCCCCCCACCCATTTCTTGTTATTTTTCATTTGAAAAAACATCTGTATCTATAGGCCACGTCATGGTCTTTCTCCCCCAGATTAAGATTTATTTTATTTATTCTATAAATAAAGCAAGAGTGTGTGTTGGACTAGAAGACCTCCAAGGTCCTTTCAATTCTGTTATTCTATTCTGTTCTGTTCTGTTCTGTTCTATTTTATTCTATTCTATTCTTCTATTCTGTTCTATTCTATTCTTCTATTCTATTCTATTCTGTTCTGTTTTACTCTATTCTATTCTGTTCTATTTTATTGTATTCTGTTCTATTCTGTTCTGTTCTACTCTACTCTATTGTATTGTATTGTGTTGTGTTGTATTGTATTCTGTTCTATTCTATTCTGTTCTGTTCTGTTCTGTTTTACTCTATTCTATTCTGTTCTATTTTATTCTATTCTGTTCTACTCTACTCTACTCTACTCTACTCTACTCTGCTCTACTCTACTCTATTCTACTCTACTCTACTCTACTCTACTCTACTCTAATTCTATTCTATTCTATTAAATTTGTTTGCTGCCCATCTCGCTGCAAGGCGACTGTGGGCAGTTTACAACCTCAAAATAAAACCATAAGTTATATATACCAATGTATAAAATTGCAATCAAATCACAATGAAAATACAGATTACAACTAAAACTAAAGGGTGGGAAGGAAAGGAGCAGAATGTATGGGGGGGGGAAGCTGCTATTAGTCAATCAACCACCTCTAGTGTGGTACCCTTTGGTTGGTGCTCCAGGTCAATTGGTGGACCCAGGTCTTTAAGCTTTTGCAGAAGGTCAGGAGGGTGGGAGCAGATCTCACCTGAGGGGCTAAAATAATCCAAAAGGTAGGAGCCACAGCATAGCAGTCTCTTCTCCTGGGTCCTGCCAATCAAAATTCCTTGACGGATTGGATCTACAAACACAATCCACAAATCTCCTCTGCCAGTATGGTTGGGATGGATCTGTCCCATAAAGGTGAGATGACTCCTCAAGTAACCTCAAGAATTCAGAGGATTCCTGAATTTTTTGGAATGTTTGGACCTTTCTCCATATCTTAGCACTCATCCATGTAAAGAGATATCAACATGTTTTCCTTCCTTTCCTAAGTAATGTTGGTGAGCTAGGTAAAATGAGTGATGCTTTGGCAGAAAATGGTCAGTCCCTTCTCTCCTTGAGTTCTCCCTTTCTTTTCCCATTGTGGGCTACAGTCATTGGCTCTGTGGGATCTTGGTGGTCTTCAAGTTTGGTTATTTTCTTGAGACATTTCATTACCAAACTAGAGGACATCACTAGGGCATCACCCTGGGGAACTAGTCTTCCCAACTCTTGATAAATGATTGGACTTGCTTTTGGGGGGGGGGGAAGTGCCACATCCATATGGCTGCCTAAGCTACAACCATTTTCTCCCTGATACTGACACTACAGTGCTATCTACACATAGAGTTGACCGACTAGTCTTATCTCCAACCAGAACTGATCTTAACAATTGAGAAGGAACTAGGTAATTTTTTTTTCAAAATGTTTTGCATTAGCAGATGGGCTTGAATCCCTAATTTGAACATCTCTCCTTTTCTTTTTTTGTCTTGGATGTTCTTCTATCTGAGATCAGATTTAAGTCTGGGGAAGGTCTACAATCGATTTGATGTTTAAGTTTCTGGGTTGGTTGTTCTTGTTGCTATTGCTTGGGATGAAACTGTAGGAAAAGGAGTGGCAGAACCTGGGATGGAGTGAAAAGGGGGATCAGCCTAGCATCCCTACATAGCTACAAGTAGATTAAGTCCACCCCCCCCCAGAGTGCCATTGACTCTTATCTAATCTAAGCAGATGCCAACTGTTAGTTGAGAAGGTTCCTATGTGGAGCAGAAGTCTCCAACCCCCTGTCTGTGGACCAGTACTGGGCCACGGCATGTCAGCAACTGGTCCGCACAAACAAGGAAAGCCCCATCCACAGGATGCAAGCAGCACACAAAACCACACCCCCTCCGGTCCACAGAAAAACCTCTCTCCACGTAACCGGTCCCTAGTGCCCAAAAGGTTGGGGACCTATGATGTAGAACAGGGGTCTTCAAACTTGGCCCTTTTATGACTTGTGGACTTCAACTCCCAGAATTCCTCAGCCAGGCACGCTGGCTGAGGAATTCTGGGAGTTGAAGTCCACAAATCATAAAAGGGCCAAGTTTGAAGACCCCTGACGTACAGCAATAAATCAGTTCAATTAAACCTTCACATCTGGACCTGACAGAAACATTGCTAACATTCAATCAGTTTTGGTGGTGTCAATGTGAACATCTGGTCCAAACCTGAATTCCCTCTCCCATTCTATTTTTATTCGGCTGTATTGTGTTCTGTATCTGTGTTAATTATTATTCCACAGAGCTGGCATGGGGCAGCCTAGATGACATCACGTCCCAGCTCTGGAGCCAAATGTCTCTGCGAGAAGCAGCATGTAAGACCTGAAAGATTTTATTTTTCAGAGATGAAAAGGGAGGGGGCTCTCATCATATAACAGCATGATTTTTCTCTCTCGCCTCTCTTATCACAGATTCTGCCAAAACTTTCCATCACTGCCGCTGGCATCTTTGTCACCAAATTAATCACATCAACGCTCTTCCCACTGGCAAGCAAATACTAAATCTGAGTGTGAAGGCAAAACAAAACATTGATTGGGTTTGCACATTAGACTAGACCAATGGTTCTCAACCTTTTTAATGCCGCGACCCCCAACCGGTCGTAAGTCGAGGACTACTCAACCGGTCGTAAGTCGAGAACTACTCAACTGGTGCAGCACCGTTTGCAGAATGGGACTTTTGGTGGGCTCAGCAGGGCAGAGACAGCCTGGACAATTCCTATTGTCTTTTGAAAGCCAATAGAATTAGACTCTATTCAAGAGAGCCTATTCTATTGGCTTTCAAAAGCCAATAGAATAAAAGGGAGTAGCACAGCTAAGGAAAAGGGGAAAAAATGGCAGAATGCGTTGTTTGGCGACCCCCGTGAAATGATCGTTCGACCCCAAATGGGGTCCCGACCCACAGGTTGAGAACCACTGGACTAGACTAAGCTGGGATTGGGTAAGGTGTAGCCACCATTATATTGGGATCTGAGCTATTATCTGAGTGGGTCATGTGAATGGCGCCCTCACACTGATTTGGACTCCTAAGTATAACCACAGACATACAATCACAGGTTGAAAGGACTCTTGAAAGCCTTTGAGTCCAACTCTCTACCAATACTTAGATCAGGAGTCTTCAGACTTGGCCCTTTGATGACTTGTGGACTTCAACTCCCAGAATTCTTCAACTGGCTGAGGAATTCTGGGAGTTGAAGTCCACAAGTCATCAAAGGGCCAAGTTTGAAGACCCCTGACTCAGATCTTCCCAACCAATTGGTTGCCCAGCCTTTGAAAATGGTCATGAATTACAAATCCAAGAAGCAGATTGTTTCACTGCATATAGGTCTCACCATTAGGTGGCAACTACTTTTTTTTGTAACACCTACAGGGGTTTTCTCAAGTTACTTTCTTGGCTTGGGCTAAAGCCCTATTTTTCTTGCCTTGATAGTAGAATAGCAAAATAACAGAGTTGGAAGGGATGTTGGAGTCCAAGCCCCTACCCAGACAGGAAACCCTATACCATTTCAGACAAATGGCTGTCCAGTCTCTTCTTAAAAACCTCCAGTGATGGAGCACCCACAACTTCTGGAGGAAAACTGATTCCATTGGCTAATGGTTCTCACTGTCTGAAGGCAAGCTGTTCCACTGATTAATTGTTCTCACTGTCAGGAAGTTTCTCCTTAATTCCAGGTTGCTTCTCTCCTTGATTAGTTTCCATCCATTGCTTCTTGTCCTGCCTTCAGGTGCTTTGGAGAATAGCTTAATTCCCTCTTCTTTATGGCAGCCCCTCAAATATTGGAACACTGCTATCATGTCATCCCCCTAGATATAGATAGGCCCAATTCCAGCTCTTCCTCCTGTTCTTCAAGGCCATCTCTTACACCTATTATGATCTGCATTTTCCTTCTACTCCATTCCCACCGTCATCCATGGTGCTGCACCTTCTCCTTTTGCAGAACAACAAATGCAGAAGAAGGGCATGGCAGGGTAAGGTGAGGGAAACCTAGGAACTGTGTCTGCTTAACCTGGATTTACAGCTTAAGATTTCATGTGAATCCAAGCCAGCTTCAGTCCTAGGAGACCACACAAATGGCTTAACAGAGAATTGGGATACCACACATGCATATTCATATGCCTAAGCACCACAGAACATTCTCCACTTCAGCAACACCCTGCCTGACAGGAAGTGGCAGTCAGCTGATCAGATAACCAGCTGGCGGGTTGAGATTACATGATTCGGCTTCCTGCTATTAAGGGTAGCAGGAAACTAGCAGTCTTGCCAACATTTGATCTGCTAAAACAGCTGATCCCAGGATAAGGAGAATGGATCGTCTCCTGATTTTGCCATTTCCACTGAACTGGACTAAAGAAATAGAATGCATAAATAAATTTCTAGCAGAAAATATCTACAGACCCTCTCACATCCTGGACATAAACTCTTTCAACTCCTCCCCTTAAAAGGCCTCTACAGGGCATTGCATATCAAAACAACTAGGCACAGGGTGAGCTTTTACCCCTTGCCATCACTCTGCTGAACACCTAATTCCCGCAGCACTGTCTTATCTCTAAGGATATTTACCCATGTAGTAGGTTATATTACTATTGTCCTTGTCATTTTTTCTGCCACCTTTCCTTATCGGTATCTTGTGATTATATTTATTGTTTGTATCTATATTGAGAGCTTCTGCACCAGATACAAATTCCTTGTGTGTTCAATCACACTTGGCCATAAAGTATCCTATCCTATCCTACTCTACTTTTAGTATTCTATTCTATTCTATTCTATTCTATTCTATTCTATTCTATTCTATTCTATTCTATTCTATTCTATTCTATTTCTGTTCCATTCCATTCTTGTTCTGTTCTATTCTATTCCATTCCATTCCACTCCACTCCACTCCATTCCATTCCATTCCATTCTATTCTATTCTATTCTATTCCTGTTCCGTTCCATTCCGTTCTTGTTCTATTCTATTCCATTCCATTCCACTCCACTCCACTCCACTCCACTCCACTCCACTCCATTCCATTCCATATTCTATTCTATTCTATTCTATTCTATTCTATTCTATTCTATTCTATTCTATTCTATTCTATTCTATTCTATCTGCTCCATCACTGGAGGTTTTTAAGAGACTAGACAGTCACTTGTCTGGAATGGTATAGGGTCTCCTGCATGAGCAGTGGGCTGGATTAGGGCTTTTCAACCAGTGGTATGGGTACCACCTGTGGTACACTGGCACCTGGCAGGTGGTACATGACCATCCTAGAAGGGGATGGGAATGAGCTGAACCGGTGGCAGCACCGCACAAGCCTGAGCAAGAGATGGCTGGAGCTGCAGGGCTGTCAGGGCTCAGCGGAAGTGCCAGGATCAGTGCAGCTTTCCAGTTGATTGGCGCTTCTTTGGGGCTGTCAGGGCTCAGCGGAAACGCCAGGATCAGTGCCAGGCTCCACCTGGAGCTTGGCGCTGATCCTGGTCCTTCTGCTGAATCCTGAAGAAGCACCAGTCAGCTGGAAAACAGCACTGATCCTGGTGCTTCTGCTGAGCCCAGAAGAAGCACCGATCAGCTGGAATGTTGCAGCATCTCCAGAGTCCTGTGATTTACATTCAGATGCTTGGCAACTGATTCATATTTATGACATCACAGTGTCTCAGGGTCATGTGAAGTGACCAAAACCTGTTGCAACCACTCAGCAGGGGAGGGGGACAAAAACCAAACACCCCCCCCACCCCAACCCCATTGCCAATCCTCAATAGAAATGCTCACAACAATGAAAACCTCGGGCAGGAGGAAGAGCGCCGTTGGGTGGGCAGGCAGGTGTCTTGCTCGGCTGTGGCTTTGGGGGCACTTTTTTCAATGCCATTGTAACTTCAAACAGTCACTAAGCAAACTGTTGTAAGTCAAGGACTACCTGTACTTTATCACTTTTTTCCTCTTTTTTTTTTGGTCATCAAGTTTTTGACACCTTGCTAGGCGACTGGTGGTACTCGGATATTGCCATATCCTAAAAGTGGTACAATGGGTGAAAAGGTTGAAAAGCCCTGGACTAGAAGACCTCCAAGGTCCCTTCCAGATTCTATTCTATTCTATTCTATTCTATTCTATTCTATTCTATTCTATTCTATTCTATTCTATTCTATTCTATTCTATTCCATTCCATTCCATTCTATTCTATTCTATTCCATTCCATTCTATTCTATTCCATTCTATTCTATTCTATTCCCTTCCCTTCCATTCCATTCCATTCTATTCCATTCTATTTTATTCTATTCTATTCTATTGCAGGAATGACCATCTTTTGATTAGATCAATGTTCAGTTGATCTGTTTCATTGATGCTTTCATCCTATCAAAAATAAACTGAAAAGGCTACATCTGAGGGTCTTTCTGGACCTCATGTTCCCAGACTAAGATACTGTTGTCCTCAACCTTCACAGAAGATTAAAAAGCCAGCACTCAGAAAGAAGCTGTACCAGACAGTGGGTCTGTGTATTTATGGCCTGGGTTTCAGAAAACCTTCCCATTACAGGCACAGAAATGCATTCAAATTTGGTCAGTTTGGTCTAGTACAGGGGTAGGCAACCTCGGCTCTTTTATGACTCATGGACTTCAACTCCCAGAATTCCTGAGCCAGCATGGCTCAGCTTGGGAAACCTCTCCCTTTCCCCTGAGCCATGCTGGCTCAGGAATTCTGGGAGTTGAAGTCCACGAGTCATAAAAGAGCCAAGGTTGCCTACCTCTGGCCTAGGCTAGGCCGCTTTCTGACTCGGACTTCAACTCCCAGAATTCCTGAGCCAGCATGGGGAACTATGGCCCTTCATGACTCGTGGACTTCAACTCCCAGAATTCCTGAGCCAGCATGGGGGAACTGTGCCCCCTTCGTGACTTCATGGACTTCAACTCCCAGAATTCCTGAGCCAGCATGGGGGAACTGTGGCCCCTTCGTGACTCATGGACTTCAACTCCCAGAATTCCTGAGCCAGCATGGCTCAGTTGGAAACCTCTCCTTTCCCCTCAGCATGGCCTGGCTCAGGAATTCTGGGAGTTGAAGTCCACGAGTCATAAAAGAGCCAAGGTTGCCTACCTCTGGCCTAGGCCTAGGCCGCTTTCTGACTCGTGGACTTCAACCCCCAGAATTCCTGAGCCAGCATGAATGAAACTTTGGCCCCTTCATGACTGGTGGACTTCAACTCCCAGAATTCCTGAGCCAGCATGGGGGGAACTATGGCCCCTTCATGACTCGTGGACTTCAACTCCCAGAATTCCTCAGCCAGCATGGCTCAGCTTGGAAACCTCCCCCTTTCCCCTCAGCATGGCTGGCTCAGGAATTCTGGGAGTTGAAGCCCATGAGTCATAAAAGAGCCGAGGTTGCCTACCCCAGGCCTAGTAGATGCTAAGGCTAGAAAGCAGTAGACAGTGAGTTCAAGTCCCACCTTAGCCATGAAAGCCAGATGGACCAATCTCTCTCTCTCTCTTTCTCCCAGCCAGGAGGAGGAGGGTGTGTTGGATATGTTTCACTGCCTTGACTTATTTGTGAAAATAATCGCAACAGGATACAATGAATAAATAAATAAATTGCATCCAGACACCTAGAACATGGGCTTTCAGAAATCTATACTAAATTTCAGCAAATGGAAAGTTTTCTGGATACAATTTGAGATGGTCACTGGGACCAAAGGTTTATTCTTCCAAGCTTTGGGGCTTGTAGTAGTAGTAGTAGTAGTAGTAGTAGTAGTAGTGGTAGTAGTAGTAGTAGTAGTAGTAGTAGTAGTAGTAGTAATAGGGAGTCAAGCTGTTCTCCAAAGCGCCTGAAGGCAGGACAAGAAGCAACAGATGGAAACTAATCAAGGAGAGAAGCAACCTAGAACTGAGGAGAAACTTCCTGACAGTGAGAACAATTAGTCAGTGGAACAACCTGCCTCCAGAAGTTGTGAATGCTCCAACACTGGAGATTTTTAAGAAGAGACTGGACAGCCATTTGTCTGAAATGGTATAGGGTTTCCTGCCTGAGCAGGGGGTTGGACTTGATGACCTCCAAGGTCCCTTCCAACTTTATTGTTGTTGTTGTTGTTGTTTTGACTGTCAAGAAATTTCTCCTTAGTTCTAGGTTGCTTCTCTCCTTTATTAGTTTCCATCTGTGGCTTCTTGTCCTGCCTTCAGGTGCTTTGGAGAATAGCTTCGCGGGAAACTTTTCTGCACACATATGTGAGTGTCGCACAGCTTCTGGCAGCTGTGCTTTCAAGAGTGTGGTGGAAGGAATACCGTTACCTTAGCTACTGTAAAAAATATTATTTGCCTTATCCTTCACTGATCTAATTTTTTCCAGGCTTCTAGGGACTAAATGATGACTCTGGGGTATTTCAAGGCCTTAACCTGCTCTATCTCCACTTATCTACCACTGCTGCTTATGGGGCACTGATCTTTTTAGTTTAATTCAGGTTTAGTCATTCCAATGCAATGGGTGGCTGAAAACTTTTTCTTCGATCCAGTTGGGCTGTGGAGAGAACTGCTTCATTGTTGGTGTATAAACGTCATTATGGGTCTATTCCCCCATCACAGAAGAGTAGAACTCTTTGAACCATTGGTCAAAGCTGATGGAACAGAATTCAGGAAAATATAAAATAAGATTCAACCAAAATGTATCTTTGCTTTACCTCTTATCACCATATCTAGTTTGCCCTCGGATGTTTTCATGCACGTTGCTTGTTTATTTATTTATTCAGCTGTCTTGACTGATGGAGGCTTACACTAGAATTTGCAAATTTTCCAGATGAAGTAATAATAATAATAGTAAAGTTGGAAGGGACCTTGGAGGTCATCTAGTCCAACCCCCTGCTCAGGCAGGAAACCCTACACCATTTCGGACAAATGGCTGTCCAGTCTCTTCTTAAAAACTTCCAGTGTTGGAGCATTTATTGCTTCTGGAGGCAGGCTGTTCCACTGATTAATTGTTCTCACTGTCAGGAAGTTTCTCCGTAGTTCTAGGTTGCTTCTCTCCTTGATTAGTTTTCACCCATTGCTTCTTGTCCTGCCTTCAAGTGCTTTGGAAAATAGCTTGATTTCCTCTTCTTTATGGCAGCCCCTGAGATATTGGAATACTGCTATCATGTCCCCCCTTGTCCTTCTCTTTGTTAACTAGACATACTCAATTCTAGCAACCGGTCCTTATATGTTTTAGCCTCCAATCCCCTAATCTTCTTTGTTGCTCTTCTCTGTCAACGCAAATCACTAATGACATTAAACCTACCAAAAGTTCACCATTTTTATTCTTATCCTTATGTTCCCCATACAAAGAGTAAAGAAAAAATATATATGATGCCATCAAACTTCGGCTTTTATGCCCCTGAAGTTGGCAACATCATCTTGGGGCTGCAAAAATAAGGCGGTAGGTGACTCAGACAAAATCTCACCTGATTTTTATCTGCCCAGAAAGAGCTAAGCAGATCCAGCTGGCTCTCCGAATTTTGATATAATTATAATATCAGTTATTTAGGGCCTGGGAAAGGATTGGGATCTTTCTCTAAAGAGATCTGCTTAGAATCAAGATGTGAAAGCAATAGTGGGTTTATTTACAATCTTGGCAACTGCGCCCAGCTCTAAAACCAATTCCATAATTGGTCTGTTGCATGTGGGCGAGAAGCGTAGTAAAAACACACAGATGTCAACATGATTTAATAAGTACACCAGCCCAGGAACAACGTAGCCCACAGAAAGAGTCAGTTCCCTAATGCTGAAGACAACTTCGTAAACACCCAGGTTGGTGTCTTCTAAGATTATGGTAAAAATCAAAATAATATGGGGGGTGGGGAAGAGAGGTAATGTAGAAGAAATAAATTAGGAAGATTACCGGTGAAGGAGAAACAGAAGAGAAGAGAGCTGGAAGGGACGTTGGAGGTTTTCTAGTCCAGCCCCATGCTCAAGCAGGAGAACTTATACCATCTCAGTCTCTTCTTAAAAACCTCCAGTGATGGACTGCCCACAATTTTTGGAGGCAAGCTATTCCACTGATTAGTTGTCCTCACTGTCAGTCTCTCCTCAATTCCACGTTGCTTCTCTCTTTGATCAGTTTCCAACCATTGTTTCTCATCCTTCCCTCTGGTGTTCTGGTGAACAACCTGGCCCCCTCTGCCTTGTGGCAGCCCCTCAGATACTGGAACACTGCTATCATGTCTCCCCTATTTCTTCTTTTCTTTAGACTAGCCAAACCCAAGTCCTGCAGCCGTTCGTTGTAGGTTTTAGTCTCCAGGCCTTTGATCATCTTAGTTGCTCTTGTCTGAATTTTTTCCAAACTCTCCACATCTATTTTTGTGATATGATGACCAAAATTGGCTGCAGTATTCCAGGTGTGGCCTCACTCGGGTTTTATAAAGTGGTACAAATACTTTGTGTGATCTTGATTCTATGCCCATTTATACAATCCAGGACTGTATTAGCTGCACACTGCTGGCTCATAGTCAAGTGATCGTCTACTAGCACTCCAGGTCTTGCCCAATCTTTATTTGTACCTTTGGTTTCCATTGCTAAGCAAGAGAGTTCGTAAGTGAGTTTTGTGCCATTTTTCCACCTTTCCTGCCACAGTTGTTAAGTGAATCACTGCAGTTGTTAAGTTAGTAACAATGTTGTTAAGCGAATTTGACTTCGCCATTGATTTTGCTTGTTGGAAGTTTGCAGAAGGGGGTTTATGCAACCGTCATAAATATGAGTCAGTTGCCAAGTGGCTGAATTTTGGTCATGTGACATGAGGACGCTGCAATGGTCATAGGTGTGAAACCTGGCCATAAGTCACTTTTTTCAGCAGCTTTGTAACTTCAAACAGTCACTAAAGGAATGGCTATAATTTAGGGACTAGCTGTACAGTAGTATAATGTTTCCTTTTAGTTGTGGTACCCAAAATAACTGAAAAAAATGCAGGAGTTAGAGTTATCTATCTATCTATCTATCTATCTATCTATCCATCTATCCATCTATCTAATCTCTCTCTCTCTCCCCTATGTATCTATTGGCATCTTATCATCCATCTATCTATCTATCTATCTATCTATCTATCTACCATCTATCTATCCATCTATCTAATCTCTCTCCCCCCCATATATCTATTGGCATCTTATCATCCATCTATCTATCTATCTATCTATCTATCTATCTATCTATCTATCTATCTATCTATCTATCTATCTATGCATCTATCCATCTATCTAATCTCTCTCTTCCCCCATGTATCTATTGACATCTTATCATCCATCTATCTATCTATCTATCTATCTATCTATCTATCTATCTATCTATCTATCTATCTAATCTCTCTCTCCCCCCCATGTATCTATTGGCATCTTATCATCCATCATCTATCTATCTGTCTGTCTATCTGTCTGTCTATCTATCTATCTATCTATCTATCTATCTATCTATCTATCTATCATCTATATCATCTATCTATCTATCTATCTATCTATCTATCTATCTAATCTCTCTCTCCCTATGTATCTATTGGCATCTTATCATCCATCCATCTATCTATCTATCTATCTATCTATCTATCTATCTATCTATCTATCTATCTATCTAATATCTCTCTCTCTCTCTCTCTCTCTCTCTCTCAAATTGACTGCAGCTGTCTTTTCACTGCTGCTCATTTTTAGAGTGGATGATTGAGTCATTTCTGTGGGATTTTTATTATATTTCAGAAGCTCTGGTAGTGCCCTTGGCACTACAAGAGCCATAGAAAGGTGCGACAATAAACATTTTAAATGCAGACTTTCGCACATATAATGAAAGCGAATACGGATACAATTGCAGCATTGGGAATGCATGAGGGGGATTCTTGTAAACCAGCTCTGTGATTATGCCAATCAGTTCTCCAACGCAACATGGAAGAAAGCTGGGAGGAGAAGAAAAATCCCTTTTTTTACAATGAAGATCATTTGGCCCAGATGCCAATGAGGCCTTTCTCCAAGTGACTCTTTTGAATAATCAGAAATGGGCATATTATCTCAAAAGGTGTTACTTGAAAGTGTAACACAGGCTGAGAGACCCAGGGCCATGAAGAACTGTGAAATGCAATTTTAATCAGTCTATGGAGATTCTCAGGACGTAGTCATCCCAAAGATGCTTTTTCAGGAGGCAACTGGACTTTCTTGTTTTTCTTTGAAGACGTTTCGCTTCTCATCCAAGAAGCTTCTTCAGTTCTGACCGGATGGTGCAGAATGGAAAGATTCCATTCTTATATTTGCGACAAGGAAGAGGGAGTCAAGCTATTCTCCAAAGGCGCCTGAAGGCAGGACAAGGAACTAAGGAGAAAATCCCTGACAGTGAAAACAATTAACCAGTGGAACAGCTAGCCTCCAGAAATAGTGGCGCTCCATCACTGGACAGTCACTTGTCTGAAATGGTATATGTTCTCCTGCTCGAGCAGGGGGCTGGACTAAAAGATCTCCAAGGTCCCTTCCAGCTCTAGTCTAGTCTAGTCTAGTCTAGTCTAGTCTAGTCTAGTCTAATCTAGTCTAGTCTAGTCTAGTCCTCGTCCTAGTCCTAGTCCTAGTCTTATCCTATCCTGTCCTGTCCTGTCCTGTCCTGTCCTGTTCTGTTCTGTTCTGTTCTTATTTTATTATTTTTCTTCTTGTTATTTTTTCTTCTTTTTATACGGTGTTTTATATCTGTGTAAGCCGCCTTGAGTCGCCATGCGCGAGTAAGGCAGCAGTATAAATTTTCTAAATACATGAATAAAATAAATCATCATCACCATCTCTGTGTCTGGGAGGCCAAGAGGAGGGAAACTCCAGTTCCATTTCAAACCAATCCCAGGTCCTTTCAAGCTAGACCCAACCTCAGTGTATCTCAAGAGTGATGGGCAGCCCCTTCAAGAATAATCTAAGACCTCTTTAGCTTGACTAAAGGTGGACTTCCCGGTCCCAGAGTTCCATACAACTTGAATTTATCAAGTTTGAGAAACACTTGCTTTAATTATTGGGAAATAACTTTGGGCAGACTCTCCTGGCTGTATTTTTTTTTTTATTGAAAGGTTTTATAAAAATTACAGTATACACCCCAAAACCCACCCACCCTAAACCCCCCCTCTCCCTCCCCCACTTCCCAGAACTGAGTACAGGGTTACAAATATAATAATCAAACTCTAACTAACATTAACCAACTATATAAATAACCAAGTCCATAATGTGCTTTAACTCCACTTTAACATCGGTATAAACAAATTAAAAATAAACATAATAATATAAACAAGTCGATATTATTAAACAATACAATATCCAAATTGTTAACAATACTAATACTAAAAATAATAATAAAACTAATAAAAATTCTACTATAAAAACTATTAATAATAATAATACTCTAAAATTTATTCATAAACTAGATCAGTGGTTCTCAACCTTTTTAATGCCGCGACCCCCAACCGGTCGTAAGTCGAGGACTACTCAACCGGTCGTAAGTCGAGGACTACTCAACTGGTGCAGCACCGTTTGCAGAATGGGACTTTTGGCGGGCTCAGCAGGGCAGAGACAGCCTGGACAATTCCTATTGCTTTTGAAAGCCAATAGAATTAGACTCTATTCAAGAGAGTCTATTCTATTGGCTTTCAAAAGCCAATAGAATAAAAGGGAGTAGCACAGCTAAGGAAAAGGGGAAAAAATGGCGGACTGCATTGTTTGTCGACCCCCGTGAAATGATCGTTCAACCCCAACCACATTAAAGTGTTCAGCACTGCAGGAACTTCGTTTTACCTAACAAACTTCCTCGCTCTGTTCCAAGAACACCCTGCCGAAAAAGTTGCCTGACTCTTCTGGACGCTGATCAAAACCAAGACCTCCTATTGAGTTATGCCTTGGCTTGCTTGAGACTCCTCATCTGGATGTTACAAAGTGTGCTTGCCAGCTAATGATTTCCTGCAGGTTTCTAATACAGGAAGACTCTAAACTCTGCACTTGTGTTGATGTTCTTCTTCCTTTTATTGCCTACTTTATTTTCCACAGCGTCAAAGGACGTCTATGACAAGGACGATGGGAAGGACCAGGCTCTTCAAGAGTAATCTAAGGCCTCTTTAGCTCAACTACAAAATAATATTCTCCGGCATACGTCATCATGAGTCCCCAATTCCTGTGCAGTGCTGATGTTCAGGAGCTGGTTTACCTTCATAGATTTACTAAATTGATTTCTACAAAGTGTGTATTTAAAGAGAGAGATGTTAATAAAAAGTCTGTTTGAATTCTGGGGTTTCTAGGTCATTTCCCAAGAACCCTTTTACTTAGAAATAGTGGGTGATTCATCACTGGAGGTTTTTAAGAAGATACTGGACAGCCATTTGTCTGAAATGGTATAGGGCAGGGGTAGGCAACCTTGGCTCTTTTATGACTCGTGGACTTCAACTCCCAGAATTCCTGAGCCAGCATAGGGGAGGAACTGGGAGTTGAAGTCCCCATTCATGACTCGTGGATGACTTGTGGACTTCAACTCCCAGAATTCCTGAGCCAGCCTGGCTCAACTTGGAAACCTCTCCCTTTCCCCTCAGCATGGCTGGCTCAGGAATTATGGGAGTTGAAGTCCATGAGTCATAAAAGAGCCAAGGTTGCCTACCCCTGGTGTAGGGTCTCCTATTTGAGCAGGGGGTTGGACTAGAAGACCTCCAAGATCCTTTGAACTCTGTTATTCTGTACAGGAAGTCCTTGACCTATAATCACAAATGAGCCCAAAGGTTCAGTTGCTAGATGAGACATTTGTGAAGTGAGTTTTGCCCCATTTTACCACCTTTTTGCCACAGGTGTTAAGTGAATCATTGCAGTTGTTAAGTTATTAACATGGTTGTTAAGTGAATCTGGCTTCCCCACTGATTTTGCTTTACAGAAGGTCACCAAAGGTAATCACAGGACCCGAAGACATAAATACGAGTCAGTAGCCAAGCATGTGAATTTTGATCACGTGACCATGGGGATGCTACCACGGTCATAACTGTGAAAAAGAATCGTGGGTCGCTTTTTTCCAGTACTGTTGTAATTTTGAATGGCCACTAAATAAATGTTGCAAGTCAAGGACTACTTGTATTCTGTAGATGGTCCTTACATTTATAGGGATGGCCCATCACATTTTTAATGCCTTTCTTGCTAGTCCCGTCTCTTCTTTAAGCTCTCCCCAAAAGGAGGACAGTAGCTAAATATATTGTAAGTTCTCACTGCTAGACCGAATCTTGCATCAGTCTTTTCCTATACTGAAAGTTTTTTATTATTATTATTATTAATAATAATAATAATAATAATAATAATAATAATAATAATAATAATTTATTATGGATCATCGCACAGTCAGCCAGATGTTCAGACTGGATTTGGCATTTTGTCTACCTATCGAGTCCTTACCCAGGACCTGGGATAGGCAGATGTGGATGTTTGATGGTATTACAGATATCGTTGCAGGATGGAAGCAGTTATTACTATTATTATTATTATTATTATTATTATTATTATTATTATTATTATTATTGTTATTATTATTATTATTATTATTATTTACTTACTAGGAACTGCTTCCATCCTGCGCCGATATCTATAATACCATCAAACATCCACATCTGCCTATCCCAGGTCCTTGGTAAGGACTTGATAGGTAGACACAAATCCAGTCTGAACATCTGGCTGACTGTGCAATGAATAAGGAGGAGGAGGAAGAAGAAGAGGAAGAGGAAGAGGAAGAAGAAGAAGAAGAAGAAGAAGAAGAAGAAGAAGAAGAAGAAGAAGAAGAAGAAGAAGAAGAAGAAGAAGAAGAAGAAGAAGAAGAAGAAGAAGAAGAAGAAGTTGGAAGGGACCTTGAAGGTCTTCTAGGAAACCCTATACCATTTCAGACAGATGGTTGTCCAGTCTCTTCTTAAAAACTTCCAGGTTTGGAGCATTCACAATTTCTGGAGGCATGTTGTTCCACTGATTAATTGTTCGAACTGTCAGGAAATTCCTCCTTAGTTCTAGGTTGTTTCTCTCCTTGATTGGTTTCCACCCTTTGCTTCCTGTCCTGCCATCAGGCGCTTTGGAGAATAGCTTGACCCCCTCTTCTTTATGGGAGTCAACCTATTCTTCAAAGCCCCTGAGGGCAGGGCAAGAAGCAACGGATGGAAACTAATCAGGCAGAGAAGCAACCTAGAACTAAGGAGGAATTTCCTGATAGTTAGAACAATTAATCAGTGCCTCCAAAAGTTGTGAATGGTCCAAGAAAAGTTTATAAGAAAGTTTTGTAAGAAACTTCTTTTGGAAACTTCAGCATCTGTTTTAGCTGGTGGGAGATTTTGAAGAACATGTGTACAAGACAGAGCTAATGCCCCAATATCCTATCTTCTTGCTCCATTTTTTCCCCTTGGGGAAGTAGTAGAGGGCTACTAGGGAGTCAATTCTCCAAAACGGTGAGCTTTTTGAGTGCTGCTTTCAGTTAAGTTCTAGTTAAGTGCTTAGTCAAAATATTTGTGGAAAAGAAGAGCTCGTCTAGATCTTATCTTTCGATTGGCAGGACCATAAATATTTGTTTCATCTAAATAAATTATTGAAGGTCAATAAGAGATGCTGATACTACTGTTTTCTGGGTGAAGAAAACCTTCAAACTCTTGACTGAAATAAATCCCTATAGCTGAATTTCTTTTCCAAGGCCCATCAATTTCCCTTTAAATTCCAGCTTAAATGTATTTTCATGTTAACATTACAATTTTTCCCCAGATTCCATTAATATGATCAATTATAAAAAATCCTTAGCCCTCATAAACAAACAGCCCTGAAGTAGTTGGTCTGTGGTGCTGTCCATGGTGCTGATCTACATACTGGGCAGCCAGCGTGTGACCCAGTCACATTAGTCATTTTAAAAGAGGACAAAATGTAAACCCAAACAGTTCAAGTTATTTACAATCTGCTGAGTTGGTTAGCAGTTGATTAGGGTGCTCTTTTATTCTATTCTTATCAAAGCCAATAACTTCAGGATACATTGAATGATATTGATTGGATTTTCTTTTTTTAAAAAAAATGGATGTACCGTAATTATGTGGGGGGGTATTGTATATTTGGGTGGGTGGTGGATTTTTAAAATGTTATAAGCCTATGTGTGAGTTGGGTTGATATATATACATTTGTTAAATAAATAAATAAATAAATATTTCTTTGAAATAGGTGTGACACTTCCTTGAAATTCCATGTCTGTCTGTCTGTCTGTCTATCTATCTATCTATCTATCTATCTATCTATCTATCTATCTATCTATCTATCTATCTATCTATCTATCTATCTATCTAGCGCAGGCGTTAACTCACATATAAATGTTTACTCCCATTGATTTATGTATGCCCTGATGAAGTTGGCAGGAGCCAACGAAAGCTAGGTTGCTAGCTTTTTAAAACTTTTAACGTTTTATACTTAAAACTTTTGTTTTATATTAAAACTTTTAACGTTTTAACTTTTCCTGGTGATCAAATTTTATTCACAATATGCACACACCCAGGAATCATGCTTCTATTTTTAGTATTCTTTTTTTAAACACACATATATATATATGTATACACACACACACACATATACACACACATACACACATATATACATATATATATATATATATATACATATACATACATATATACATACATACATATACTTACATACACACACACAAGTGTTTGTGTGTGTGTGTGTGTGTGTGTGTGTGTGTGTGTGTGTGTGTGAGAAAGCAAAACAGGAATGTGCCCCAAACAGCTGAGAATACTTGTCACACTTTGTAACACTTGACAAATTTATAATCCCACCTTCAGCTCAAACTGTAACCTCTCTACTCCAATTGGAATTTGTGAATATTTCATGAAGCAGTCCCTGGTTGCAAAGCTGCAGTTTCCTCAGTCTTACATTAAGACTTTTTGGCAGCCTTTCTCTCACTAATTCACTAGGATGTAGTGAACAACATGTTCATAAACTCTGACCCCTAGTCTACATGCTGTTGTTGTTCAATCACTAAGTCATGTCCAACTCTATGGACCATAGTATGCCACCACCCCCCACCACCCATGTCCTCCACTCTCTTCCGGAGTTTGCCAAAATTCATATTCATTGTATTGATGACACCATCTAACCATCTCCTCCTCTGTCATCTCCTTCTCTTTTTGCTTTCCATCATTCCCAACATCAGGGGTTTTTCCCAAGGGGTCTTCTCTTCTCATTGGGCGCCAAAGTATTTGAGCTTCGGTTTCAGTATCTGTCCTTCCAAAGAAGAGTCAGGATTGATTTCCTTTAGGATTCACTGGTTTGGTCAGTTTACATTTATCTGCAGATTTAAGAATGCAGTGTATTGGATATCTCAATTAGGGACTGAACACTGGAATCCTCTGTAGTTCTGTGTTTTGGAAATGGACAGTAAAATAACAGTTGAGCCAAACTATGAAGGAATTGTTCCCTGCAAGGAGCTTCGCATGAAGCAGTCTTCAAGATCGGTTGCAACCTGACATCACTTCTGGTAATTGCAATAGTTTGAACAGATATCTTCTTACACCCAACACGTTTCCATCAGTTATTGCCGAACAATGCTTTGGTTTGATATGATGTTAGACACACCACTGGAAACAGCTGCATTTCCCCCTGATCTTCAGATGGAGAACTCTGTTATTCCCATGCCACAGATTTATTTAATGGATCTTGGGGGCCCACCCTAAATGAAATGGAAGTTAAAGAGCCATGTTGGAAATGTAAACATAACTCAGGCACGTATTATCATGTTTGGTGGACATGTGATAAAGCAAAGAATTATTGGGAAAAGATACATACTTGGTTAGAAAAGATGTTGGGAGAACATGTAGATTTTAAACCTGAACTTCTTTTATTAGGTATAATGCCAGAAAAGGTTAACAAACAAAGCCTATATTTGATTTTACATATCATAACAGCAGCCGGCAAGAATAATATTTGCGCAATACTGGAAAAGTGAAGAAATACCACCAGATGAAGAAATAATCAAAAAAAATATTGGAATGCGAAGAGATGGACAGATTGACTACGAGACTGAAAGAAAAAGAAGAAACAGAATATTATCAAGTTTGGGACTTACTTTACCGATGGTTAGAGGAAAGAATAAAGGATCAGGATTTAAATATGTATTAGCGTATTTAAACTCAGACAGCACATTGGTTGAAAAATTATTATTATATGTATGGAAAAAAACTAATAAAATCTTATAATAATAATAATAATAAAAGAGCCATGTCTAAGTGGAGCAAAATGGTGTTGGGCATATGTGATAACTGATTTTTTTTTTAGTTTAGCTTGACACGTGGGAACACCTAGATGTATCTTATCAGTTCATCTGCTATGAAACAATTTAAAAGATAGTTATAATTCAAATATGCATACCATTGAATGAGCTAATGTTAAGATATTTAAGGACATGAATATTGAGATGAGGCCCACATGAATATTCATCAGCCCCATCACAAAGCCTGAGTACAATATTATCGCTGTATCTCTCATGATGCTCAAGCGTTAACAGATTTGTTGTGATTCCCAAATTCCCAATGAACATGGGCACGTCTCAAGCTTTCTTGAAGGCACCAGATTGAAGAAGGATGGTTTTGTGTTCAGCTGAACTCCCTGGAGCACAGAGGGATACAAGAATGCATCAAATAAATATTGAGTTCCAATATATCTGATGGCCACTATCTCCACTATGTTTTTGATGCTCTCCATCTGAATCCAATAGATATCAGATTCCATTATTTCCATTTAATATTTTGAATTGTTCTTTTTTTTTTTAAATGAAGATTTTGGACCATTTTTTAAAAAAAAATCCAGTTGATACAGTCACGTTGTAAACCCATTTTTGATACAATTTCTAGTCTCCATAGTAATCACTGAATATAAATCAGATTTGAATTGGAAGATTCAAATTTAAAATAATTCCTTGTTGCCACGGTGATCACCAAAACCACCTCATCTCTTAATTGGGGATTTTATCCAATAGGATGTGCAGCTGGAATGAATAGGATCCTACTAAACACATTTATCTATGGTAAGAATTTCCCAGACTTTCGCTCTCAACTGTATCCGCAAGTGGTTATACCGGAGCTGGGATTTTGGAAAGACTAAAAAACTTTCTGCTAGAGAAATCTGCTTTATTTAATTAATTTAAATCAAATCTCATGAGAGAAAAATTCTCTTTCCATTTATTGAACTCAATTAAACGGCACAAATATAAATAGATTATCTGGCACGGACTTTAAATAAATTGAATTTAGCACACAGACATTCAAATGAAATTATAAATAGTGCTGTTTTTAACTTACTACATTTAGCAAACACATGTTGATGGCTGAATATTTATTTAACACAAATATAGCATTATTTTTATTTTATTATGTTCAGTAATGAGTGACTTGATGCCACGTTCTCTGAGAGCAAGTTTTTATCAGCAGAACGGTGGAAGGATAAATCCTTAATGCCATGCAAAACATGTTTGCCGCAGTCTCTGTCTTGACTAGATATTTCATTCTCTGGTGATTCTTCACGCTGATGACCTGTCCGGTTTTCCTCTTCAACTTCTGAATCAGATGATTCAGGGGAGACCATAACACTTGTCTCCAGTTTATTCCACCAAATTTCTGAACTTCCGTTTGTCTCCATAGTTCTATGATGGAAATATATATTTTTTAAAAAAAACCTTTGTCTTCAATCTGTGAGTTAAGAAGGAGGAGGGTGGAGGAGGAAAGTAGCTGAGCCCCTGCTGATTGGACCTCCATTGCATTTAAACTGCTAGAACAGTTAGACAGTTAGAACAATTAACCAGTGGAACAGCCTGCCTCTAGAAGCTGTGAAAGCTCCAACACTGAAAGTTTTTAAGAAGAGACTGGACAGCCATTTGTCTGAAATGGTATAAGGTTTCCTGCCTGAGCAGGGGATTGGACTAGATGACCTCCAAGGTCCCTTCCAACTTTATTATTATTATTCGTTTGTCCAGAAACATCTCATGTATTCCTAACCTTAGCTTCCCAATCTATGAGCTCTGTAGATTGTAGACATATTTTCTCTGGTATGGAATGTTTGCCTCATAGGAGAATGAACCAGGAATCTAAATCAGCTCTTGCCGTCATTTAAAAAAAAAAATCTGACACAGGATTTGAGAAAAGATATAATCCTTGAAAATTTAATGCTGTAGGACAGACATGTCAAATACAAGGCTCGAGGGCCACATCCAGCCCGCCGTGTGGTTAGCTGTGTTGCGCGAGCCGCCTGGAGACAGTGAGGGGCTACTTCCGCTGCTTCGGCCCCGCCCCCTGGGCTCACGCACAGGAGGCGACCAACCATGGGGCCTGGCATCCCGGGTAAAAGAGAAGCACTCAGAATTCAGCCTCAAAGTTGTAGATTGGTGCTGTGCCTGCCACCAGCCCCTTCATGACCCACGTGGCCTTGCAATTCGTGAGCACTTCTTTTTCAGCTGGACGTCAGGCCCACAGCTGGTCGCCTCCCGTGCATGCGCTGGCTGAGGCCGCCTGGCCATGCCCACCCAGTTGGCCACACCCATGCAGCCACACCCACCCCTAGCCTGCCCAGGATAACCACGATGCAGCCCTCAATGACATCAAGTTTGACACCCCTGCTGTAGGAGATGGTCAAAGGTAGGGTCAAATGTGTCATCAGTTTGGAATCCTTATGCAGCCACAATCTAAGTCCATGAAATACGATGACTCTTATCTAGTGCCAATTTTCCTTGATTGTTAATAGATCAGATTCATATGTACAGGTAGCATGTAATAATAATAATGATAAAGTTGGAAAGGACTTTGGAGGTCATCTAGTCCAACCCCCTGCTCAGGCAGGAAACCCTATACCATTTCGGACAAATGGTTGTCCAGTCTCTTCTTAAAAACTTCCAGTGTTGGAGCATTCACAACTTTTGGAGGCAGGTTGTTCCACTGATTAATTGTTCTAACTGTCTAACTGTTCTAACTGTAATAAACTTTTAGTGCTTTTGAACTCAACTCCTGTTCCTGGTTACTTGTTCCTGACAAATGTTGTTTTAAAGAAAACATTTTAAAAAAAACCCCTACTGTTAAAAAATCTGTGGGTTTGTTTTTTTTACTATTGCACAAAAATCTGAAATAGTATTGAGCTGCTTTAATTAGTAACAGAGAGCTGTTGCACTTAAGATGGGTCCTTAGCACTAGCATGCAAAGCTTTAAAAAAAACCTGAAACACAGACCAGATAAAATCCATCCTTACCCCACAGAACTGATTGAACAGGAGGGCTCATTAGTAGATGACCTGTTACTTTACACCAGTAGTTCTTAACCTGGGCGATATTGCCCCCCAGGTGGCGATTTCATTTTTCAAGGGGGTGATGGAATGAAAAGGGGCGACGCAGGGGCAAAGGAATGAAAAGGGGGCGATATGGGGGCGATGGAGAGGTTTTGGGGACACTTTTGAGACTTTTTCGTACAGTGAATCGCTGTACATCTGTCGTACAAAAACATCAGATCGCTCGCTATTAGTGGATTGAGTTGTGTTTTCAAATGTTCCTCCAGCTAGCTTCAGTACAGAACACCGTACATATGTGAAGACGCATCGCTTATCTTCATGCGCATTGCTCAGCAGCCTCTACCCACACAGTGGCACGCCATTGGCCAGAATATGGGAGATATGGGAAAAAGACTGGAAATAAATTATTTGCATCGATATGTCCTGGTGACAATTTTAAAGAAAACAAAAAAAAAGTGTTTGCATAAATTGAAGAATTATTTCCTATGTTGTGATTGAGAGGTTATGTTGGGGGAAGGGGGGCGATGACAACTTCCTCATTGGCTCAAGGGGGCGATTCATTCAAAAAGGTTAAGAACCACTGCGTTTACACAATGACTCAGTTTCACTCTCAGTAGGGTTGAGAAACATTCTTATCTCAGACCCACCACTGGTACTTTGATAGGTTCATGATCTCGCTCAATATAAAGCCAAAAGACTATTTCCTGGAATCGGGATCAGAATCAAGTTGGACGGGACATTGGAGGTCTTCTAGTCCAGCCCCCTGCTCAAGCAGGAGATCCTATACCATTTCAGACAAATGGTTGTCCAGTCACTTCTTATAAATCTCCAGTGATGGAGTGGCCACGATTTCTGGAGGCAAGCTGTTCCACTGGTTAATTGTCCTCACTGTTAGGAAGTTTCTCCTTAAGGCCAGGTTGCTTCTCTCCTTGATTAGTTTCCAACCATTGTTTCTTGTCCTGCTTTCTGGTGTTTTGGAGAATAATCTGACCCCCTCTTCTTTGTGGCAGCCCCTCAAATACTGGAATACTGCTATCATGTCCCCCCTAGTCCTTCTTTTCTCTAGACTAGCCAAACCCAAATCCTGCAATCATTATTTATATGTTTTAGTCTCCAGGCCTTGGATCATCTTAGTTGTTCTTCTTTGTACTTTTTCCAAAGTCTCAATCTCTTTTTTTTTGTAATATTGCAACCAAAACTGGATACAGTATTCCAGATGTGGTCTTGCTAAGGCTTTATAAAGTGATACTAGTACTTCACGTGATTTTGATTCTATGTCTCTATTTATACAACCAAGGATTGTGTTAGCTTTTTTGGCTGCTGCAGCACATGGCTGGCTCACGTTTCAGCGATCGTCCACTAGGTCTCCAAGGTCCCTCTCACAGTTACTGTTTTTGAGCCAGGTCTCGCCCAATCTGTACTTGTACCTTTGGTTTTTCCAGCCCAGGTATAAAACCTTGCTTTTCTCCACATCACACTTCATCTTGTTGGATGGGGCCCCTTGTTCAAGTCTGTCAAGATCCTTTTGGATCCTGAGCTGGTCTTTTGGGGGGTGTTGGCTATTCCTCAATATTGCCTCAATATTGGAAGCTTGGCCACTTTCTTTAGAAGGAAATTTCTTGGCATGAAAATCTAATTTGGCTGTTAGCCTTCCTAGGAAGACTAGACAGGAAACATAACCAGATGAGCTCATTCTACTTTATTGTAAGGCTGCATTAAGAGAACCTTGCAAATCTGAAAGTACAAATGCTCCATCATCTCACAACCGGATAAGTTAGGGAGTTTTCGTTCCTGAGTTTCTTTGGCTTCCCAATGTGCAGCTGTGAACTCCCCCTGCCCCTTATATCAGATTGTTCCCTAGACTGCATCTATTCCCCTCCCTTTCCCATCTCCCAAGGTCATTCCCACATACCATTATATGGGCAGAGTGCCTCTGCATCACCTTTCAGACCTGCCAAAATTCAGGCACTCGTTTTCAAAATTCTAACAAGCTTGTGGGCAGAATCTTTCAATGAAACTTCTCCCTAATTAATTAATTTATTAATTAAAGCTCTAAGGGACCTTGGAGGTCTTCTAGTCCAACCCCCTGCTCAAGTAGGAGACTGTATACAATTTGAGACATGTGGCTGTCCAGTCTCTTCTTAAAACCCTTCAGTGTTGGAGCATTCACCACTTCTGAAGACAGGTTGTTCCACTGGTTAATTGTTCTCACTGTCAGGAAGTTTCTTCTCAGTTCTAGGTTGCTTCTCTCTTTGATGAGTTTCCACCCGTTGCTTCTTCTCCTGCCTTCAGGTACTTGGGAAAATAAGTTGACCGCCCCTATTCTTTGTGGCAGCTTCTCAAATACTGGAATACTGCTATCATATCACTCCTTGTCCTTCTTTTCTCTAGACTGGCCATATCCAGTTCCTTATACGCCTTTGCAAGTGAAACTGGTTCTCCAAAACACAATATCTTCCCAGTTATGGATCCATCTTGTTGAACGTGGAAAATGTCTATTTATCTTGACTTGCTTCACTGCTCCTGGTTGTGTGCTTACACAGTCAATATTTTTTAATATATTTCAAGCCCATTGGTGTGTCTTATAGCTTTAAATAGTATAAAAAGTATCTTAATCATGCAGAGGGATCAGAGAGGGTTGGCATGGTAGATGACATGTATTGTGTTTCAGTCAATAACCCCCATCGTAACACAGAGAGAAGCCCACTTTAGAACTATTGTCTGAACATCTTATTTAGCATATGGCGAGAACATGACAAAGGGAAGGGAACATATACACACAAACCATGTAATTATGTAGAAAACTACTCCTGGAGTACAGCAGTGACCTCATAACTGGATGTCCAATTGAGCTATCCAAGCCATCTCTATAAGCATCTGAAATTAACAGAATAACAAAGTTGGAAGGGACCTTGGAGGTCTGCTAGTCCAACCGCCTGCTCAAGCAGGAGACCCTATACCATTACTGACAAACGGTTGTCCAATCTCTTCTTAGAAACCTCCAGTGATGGAGCATCCACAACTTCTGGAGGGAAGTCGTTCCATTGATTAATTGTTCTGTCAAGAAATTTCTCTTTAGTTCTAGTTGGTTCTCTTCTTGATTTGTTTCCATTCATTGCTTCTTGTCCTGCCTTCGGGTGCCTTGGAGAATAGGCTGACCCCCTGTTCTCTTGTGGCAGCCCCTCAAAAATTGGAGATGATTGAGCTTGTGGCAATGAAAACAGGACTTCTATACGTGAACCCACACTCAATCCCTTCCCATAAATATTTGTTCAAGTGCCTAAACCTGATGAGCAGATGCTTCTCTTGAATCACAGAATAAGATAGCTCAATGGGACATCCAGTTATGAGGTCACTGCTGTACTCCAGGGGTAGTTTTCTACATAATTACATGGATTGTGTGTATATGTTCACTTCCCTTTGTCATGTTCTCATCCATCATACGTTAAATAATATGCTCACACAATAATTCTAAAGTAGGCTTTTCTCTGTGTGTATGATGGGGGTTATTGATTAGAATAGAATAGAGCTGGAAGGGACCTTGGAGGTCTTCTAGTCGAGCCCCCTGCTCAAGCAGGAGAACCTATACCCTTTGGTGGTGAAACTATAGCACGTGTGTCATAGGTGGGACGCAGAGTCCTCTCTGTGGGCACGTGCGCCATCGCCCAACTCCTAGGCCTTCAGCTGGGTTTTATAAAACCTTTTCACTTTAGGCCTCCACTGCTGTGTGCAAAAAAAAAAAAAAGATTCAATAAATCAATTTCAACTTCTCGTGGGGGGAAAAAAAAGATCTCGCAAAGTTGGAATTGATTGATTGAACTTTTTAGTCCCATCCAGTCTGCCATTATCACCGCAGCCACACCCACCCAATGGGCCACACCCACCCGGCACCCAATGATGCATAATTGGGTTTTGGAGTGCAGTTTGGTCACTCAGTCTCTAAAAGGTTCACCATCACTAACCTATACCATCTCAGACAGGTGAATGTCTAGTCTCTTCTTGAGAATCTCCAGTGACGGAGCGCCCACGATTTCTGGTGGCAAGCTGTTCCACTGGTTGATTGTCCTCACTGTCAGGAAGTTTCTCCTTAATTCCAGGTTGCTTCTTTCTCTCATCAGTTTCCAACCATTGTTTCTTGTTCTTCCCTCTGGTGCTCTGGTGAACAACCTGACCCCCCTCTGCCTTGTGGCAGCCCCTCAGATACTGGAACACTGCTATCATGTCTCCCCTAGTTCTTTTTTTCTTTAGACTAGCCAAACCCAAGTCCCGCAGCCGTTCTTCATATGTTTTAGTCTCCAGGCCTTTGATCATCTTAATTGCTCTTCTCTGAATTTTTTCCAAAGAAATACAATACATGCCATCTACTATGCCAGTCCTCTCCAATGTTTGAGAGCCATGCATTTCGAGCATTGGCATTCCTGTGGTACGAAAACAATGGCTGGTAATCTCCAGTCCATCAAAGCAAGAGGGAAATGGCTAATTTCTGCCTTTCAACGCAAGAGGACTTCACAGGAAATCCTATGACAGTGTCATAAGGGAAAGCACAGCCACCGAAGCTCATTAACAGCTTGATTAGAATGATAGAAACTAATCTTCCTGACTCTTAAAACAAACAGGAAGGCAGAAGGCTGAGCTAAATAGGCACTAATTGGGAACAAAGAATTATGACAACTCCAATAAAGTATCCCCCAAGGAAGCAGGAATAAGGTCCCACTTACCCAAAGTGTCTCATTAAGCAGAGTTCTTTATTAAGTACTGCATATCTAATGGAGAGGCAATAGCCATTAGCCAAGTTTTAGACAGCGGACAAACAATAGAACATGTCTCATCTCTAAAGACTGGAGACTGAAAGATAACAGCTGTCTAACCACAGCTTGGATAGTCATTTGTCTGGAATGGTTTAAGGCACTGATGGTGAACCTTTTAGAGACCAAGTGCCCAAAACCTGCCCCACCCCACCCCCTGACCCGGCCGCCTTCAGGGCCACCCACCACCCCCACAGTCCACCATAGCAGATCACCCAGGTGGCCCAGCAGCGCCATGGTGGCCACACCCTCCGCCTGTGCCCCGCAGCATCATCTGCACACAATGGGGTGCGAGGGCGGAGTCTTGTCCCCGCTACCCAGCTGCCATGTGCTTGGCTACGCTGCTCTGCGTGGGCTGTGCCCGAGGATGACTCTTCTCTGGGGGGGCCTGTTGGTGAGAAGGGGGTCCTGGGGGGGAGGTGGGGCTGGGGCGACGGGGTGCATGCCCACAGAGAAGGCTCTGAGTGCCACCTCCAGCACACGTGCCATAAGTTCCCCACCACTGCCCTATACCATTTCAGACAAGTGGCTGTCTAGTCTCTTTTTTAAAACCTCCAGTAATGGAGCACTCACAACTTCCAGAGGCAAGCTGTTCCACTGGTCCACCTGCCTTGTAGTGCTTTGGAAAATATGTTGACTTTCTTCTTTGCGGCAGTCTCACAAATACTGGAATACTACTATCATGTACCCCCCTCATCCTTCTTTTTTCTGGACTAGCCAAACCCAAATCCTGCAACTGTATTTCATGTGTTTTAGTCTCCTGGACTGGGAGTTCCACCCAAACTCCCGGTCCAGGACGTCGTAACAGTAAGTTGACCCTGGGAAACATCCATACTCAGTGCATTTTTATAGTACTTGTAACCACCATACCCAACACTACACCTGTATCCCCACACCCAACATTACTTAGCCCCACCCAATTACCCTGAGAAACCACCATCCGGTCCTCCAAAACACCCCAGGTGCCATACGTTCATCCCGACGAGTAGCCGCCTCTGCGCATGCGCGGCATTGCCAGTATGCCTCACAGCTGCTTCTGCGCATGTACGGGTAGCCGGCTTGTCCCTTAGCCTTCTCCGCACATGCGTGGATCTGCCAGGTGATCTCCCAGCTGTCCGTGTGCATGTCTGAGCAGCGGTGTTAGTGCGCATGCGCAGATCAGCCGGGGAAGTCCTTGCTTTGATGTCGGGCCCATACTTGGCCTCGTAGAGCGTCGTCGCTTATTCCTTCAGCGGACCGCTAATGATTAATCGTCATGGGGAGTCAGCGGCGGCCTCAGGAGTCCAAGGACGGCCGGGGAAGGCAAGCCCAGGTAGTTCGGGATGTACTGGGGCACCGGTAGTGGTTTGCCGTACCGCAAAGCCTTTTAGGGCCCAACACAGGCCTTTGATCATCTTAGTTGCTCGTCTCTGCACTTTTTCCAAACTCTCAACATCTTTTTTGTAACCGGGGGACCAAAACCTCATGCAGTATAAAAAAGGTTTAATATTATCCCTGTTAACCTTATTCTGTCTCCCTCTCCCCAGAAGATGGATTGGCAGTTCTTCTAGAAGATATTCTCCAGTCACAAGCTATTGATTGTTTCATTGACTTTAATCTCTTGACTTTCCTTTACCATCTTTTGAAGGTTTCAGACGTGAGGTCTTCCCAGTTCTATGTCAAAAAGCCAGGACTGAAACTAAAAGACTTCTTCAAAGCGATGTGATGTTCAGCCACATTTTTTTTCCTACCAAAAAAAAAAAAAAAAAAAAACAACCCCAAAAAAGAAGGCAGTGTTTAACCACAAGAATTGAGCTTTGCTAAACTATCAGAGTGCTTATTATGCCCGGTTTATTTTGAGGATAAATTACTTCTTCTCAGAGCTCACTAAAGCAATTCCAAAAATATTATCTCAACAATGCATCACAAGACTTAGCAGAGGCAAGGCAATTTATAAAAAGCCTTGGTAGCATCCATGGAATTACTGTATAAAAAACAGTCGTGAAACATTTTCTCCCCAGATAATGAAAAAAAAACAAAAAACCCTATTCTTAGAGCATTCCTTGTGATTTCTTATTCTTACAATGAGGGGGCAGACTCTATTATTTTATAATTAACTCTGTTTTTGTTGTTATCAAAAGGCATCAATGCCAATCAATGCTACTTATTCTTGAAAAAGAGTACAAAACATTTTAATTATCTTTAAGGATTCTTGCAAGGAGAAAATGGTTCAGAATGTTTACTTGGAGTGGGATAATTAGCCTGGCATTCAAAGAAACCTATATTTATAACCAAGAGTGCATGGTGGTTTAATGTATCAATGTTTTGGTAGGACAATTCCTTTTCTTTCCACATCTCTAGGAGAATTACTCTAGAGAAATGTGTAGAATAGAACCAGGATGAGGAGTGTAATGCTGCATAACCTTACACAAAAGTTAAGTCTTATGAAACCCAATGGACTTGCTTTTGCACCATAAGACAGCTAAAATATTTGCAAGATGCTGCACACATTTCTTCTATGACTCTTTGCTTCAAACTACTTTTTGGGGGAAAAAATCCTTTCAAAAGAATAATTTCCATTTTGAAGACCAATTCTGAGTAGGAATTTAAAAAAAGGTTTATTTTTTTCCATGAAGAAAGCTTTGTAAAAGTCTTCTAGTATATCTGCAAGTGGTAGTATCTGCCTGACCTTATGACATTGAAAACAACTTAGCAGGAGTGGAAGTGGATGATACTTGGAAGACTGAAGTAAGTACATCTTGATTTATGCCTGCAATGGAGCCTGCCCATCACAGTCACACACGCTGGCTGGGGAATTCTGGGAGTTGAAGTCCACACACCTTTAGTTGCCAAGGTTGAGAAAGACTGCTTAGATGTTCACCAAGCAGGGATATCGAAGCAACAGATTCAAGGGCCATTGAGATCTTCCTGGTTTTTATGGCCAGGGAGGCAAAAGTAGTCTTAATTCATATTTTACATACAGTATGCTCCTATGATATCACTGGTATTTATTTTAAAAAGTCTTCCTTGAAAATCCAAAAGTTAGAAGACAACAAAATGTGTAAAGTACCTAGTAAAAATAGCTAATATAAAACAATTAAATATAATACATTGCATTTTTTTACTCAATACTCAAAGCAGCTACCAGTTTTCAGAAGTTAAAGTCTTATGAAAGCCATAAAAAACACTATTAAACTAACCAAGCTGAAAAAGGCTTCACTATATACTTGATAAATCTTTCAGTCTCTCTTTTTTTTTAAAAAAATATATTTTATTGTCTTTTTAACAATAACAATCTTTAGTGCTTAGCAAACAGCGTGTTGTCTGGGTTCATATATTTAAAAACAATCAATACAAAACAAAACAATCAATAATTAATTTCTATAATTCCATAGTCAATATATTAGTTAATGATATATTTCCTTGATCTTCTCTTTTTCCAGTAGTGTTGTCCTTTTGTCAACATTAAACAAATATAATTCTTAATACTTTCCATACATAAGAGGTTAAATATAAACATTTTTCTTGTGCTTGTACAAATAACAATAACATCAACATATAACATCTTTTCTCATTGGCTTATGTTCAATTGTATTTGTAGAAGTCATCTTATTGAGTCACTATGTGTCCTGCTTTCAAGATTCTTATTTAAACTTAATTTCCCCTCAATATTCAATCCATTCTTATCAGTCATGATTTTCTTAAAGTTAATTACCTTTAAATATCCAGATTTTCATTCACATACACCAATATTTTTACATTTCATATAATACAGAAGATACTATACTAGTATATAATAATAATAATAATAATAATAATAATAATAATAATAATAATAATAATAATAATAATAATAATAATAATAAAGTTGGAAGGGACCTTGGAGGTCATCTAGTCCAACCCCCTGCTCAGGCAGGTAACCCTATATCATTTCGGACAAATGGCTGTCCAGTCTCTTCTTAAAGACTTCCAGTGTTGGAGCATTCACCACTTCTGGAGGCAGGTTGTTCTACTGGTTAATTGTTTTAACTGTCAGGAAGTTTCTCCTTAGTTCCAGGTTGCTTCTCTCCTTGATTAGTTTCCATCCATTGCTTCTTGTCCTGCCTTCAGGCGCTTTGGAGAATAGCTTGACTCCCTCTTCTTTGTGGCAGCCCCTGAGATATTGGAACACTGCTATTATGTCCCCACTCGTCCTTCTCTTCATTAAACTAGACATACCCAATTCCAGCAGCCTTTCCTTATATGTTTTAGCCTCCAGTCCCCTAATCATCTTTGTTGCTCTTCTCTGTACTCTTTCTAGAGTCTCAACATCTTTTTTACATCGTGGTGACCAAAACTGGATGCAGTATTCCAAGTGTGGCCTTACCAAGGCATTGTAATGTGGTATTAATACTTCACATGATCTTGATTCTATCTTGATCTTATTCTATCTTGATCTTATCCCTCTTACTGTAGGGCCCCTTTACATCCAAAATTTATCCATTCTTCTAACCATATTCAAACAAGTGTTTAATCATATAGTACTCCATCTGGTAAATCGAGTCAAATCTCTTGAATCTAACTCTAGCCTTCTTCTTTTGCCAAGTAGCTTTCCAAGTCAGTATGTTCAGGTTGCCATTTTGTTAGATCTTCTTTCTTATCCCCAAGCTTGTTTTGGAGTCCTGAAAGATAAAATATATTTTCCATTTTCATTGCTATAGCAAAATTTTGCGGATTTTCTTTTGTTTATATTAAGTTGTAGTTCTTTTCATTTGCAGCTTCTCTATTTGGGTCTTTCCTCTAGTTTGTGCTCTATTATCTGATTTTTATTTGTTCATTCTTTATCATTTTCTGAGACTTTTTAATTGTACCTTTAGGTTAAAGATGTGCTCATTTATGTCATCAAAGTTGTTTTTAATCTAACCATGATTTGAAACAATTGTCATTTGAATCTGTTGCAGCATTGCATATATTTCCTCCTGGAATGTATTTGTCTTGTCTTGGAGTTTTGCTCCTGCAGATCTCCTTCAGAAGAGAATATTAGGTGTGGTTTCCTGTCACTTTTAGATAGGCATGCAACGTTCATTTTATCTCCCCGCTCCAGATAGTCTTTCACCAGTACCATAGTTTCTGTAATTAGCCTTGTCAAACCACCCAATCTTAAAATCCAAACAACCAAATCTTATATAGTTCTTATATTTATATATATGTTTTTTACAATTCAATATGTTTCCAATTGTCAAAGCATCACTAAAAGCAGTATTTTGTAATAGTTCTTCTGTTCAGGGGTCTTACAATTGTCATCCAGCCAAAATTTCAGTCCAGAGTGTTTAACTACTTAAGAGCTCTCCAGTAAACTCCCCCCTAGAAAACTAGCCAAAAGTCAAAGCTTTTCTTTCTCTGCAAACAATTCTTAAGCTTAAAAAATCACAGCTGAGTAAGTATTTATAATCCCAGAAGGTCATTTTTAAAACAAATCTAGTTCTCACTCTATAGTAGATAGCCCAGTGTATTTACTTTCCTTTGTTCCCAGCTGTTCTCTATTTGGGTAGAAGTCACTGAGGTTCAAAGGAACAAGTTGTTCTCTATTTCTGGGCAGCTTGCCAATTTCTGAGTCAATGCAGCTGTAGTTTTATGCTCTAATCCTCAGTAGCTACTCATTTTCCAACTTTTAAGACAAAGAAATATTTTTTTATAATTTCATCAATACTCTTTTAGATGTGAAATTTTAATGGTTTTCATAATTTTCAGATTTATCCAGACTATAGTATTAACTTCATTTCAATATATTTCTGTCCCCCATAAAAATTAAATCACCACTTCCGTCTATGGAAGGGTGGGGGTGCGATCATCTCCCTTCTCACTTTTGGAGGATTTTTTGCTTCTTGAGGATCTTTTCCAGGAAATCAGTTACAAGATAGAAGAGAGGTGGAATATTCAGTTCCACACACGCTATTCACAGTTGTTCTAGTTAGTGCTTTTGGACTTCGGCTGCTGGTAGCTTGGGCTACCTGCACTGATATGCAGCTAGCTTTTCTCCTGTTGGGTTGGAGAGCTTCCCCCAGATCAAACGGATCGACCTCCATCTTTCTGTGATCCATAGGGGGTGCCTTCCTCATTGCCTCTCTGGGTCAACTTAGACCCATTTAGGGTCCCCTGGCAGGGCAAAACTAGCCATGGGGTGTGGAGCTCTGCAGTCCCTCAGCCGTGCACTATGATGCAAAACCAGAAGTCCTTGAAACCTTTCAGTCTCTCTTAATCATTTTAAACAACACCTCCTTATTCCTCTCTCTTAAAAAAACAAAATGCTTTTGTTTTGGGGAGAAAAGTTTGCCCAGATATAAAAGGTTAATCGTAAACTAACAAACTGGCAGTGATTGTTCAGCCTGGATTAAATGAAGATTTGTTCCAACACAGTAATTTCTCTCTGTAATTACCTTCAGGTTTATAGCTATATCCAACCATTTTTGTTCTGCTTTGTTCTCATATCTCTTTGATATGGTGATGCAGTGGTTTCACAGGTGCAGAATAACCTATCTGGGAAATCTTTAAAGCAACCATAAATTGTTAATTCCCATGTGATTCATACCTTAATTGTTTAATGAAAAGAAGGACTAGGGTTACATGATTGAAGTGTTCCAATATTTAAGGGGCTGCCACAATGAAGAGGGAGTCAAACTATTCTCCAAAGCATCTGAAGGCAGAACAAGAAGCAATGAATGGAAACTAATCAAAGAGAGAAGCAACCTAGAACAAAGGAAAAATTTTCTGACAGTGAGAACTAAAGAAGGACTAGAGGTGACATGATAGCAGTATTCCAGTATTTGAGGGGCTGCCACAAAGAAGAGGGGGTCAACCAAGGCACCAGAAGGCAAGATAAGAAACAGGGGATGGAAACTAATCAAGGAGAGAAGCAACCTGGAATTAAAGAGAAACTTCCTAACAGTGAGGACAATTAACCAGTGGAACAGCTTGCCATCATAAGTTGTAGGTTCTTCATCACTGGTGGTTTTTAAGAAAAGACTGGACAACTATCTAAAATCGAAGCTATCTGAAGGACTGCCTCTTCCCTATTACATCCATCCAGTATACCAGCATAGGAAGGCAAGGCATGTTACAGGTCCCATCGATTAGAGATGTACATCTGTTGGGACCATGAAAAATGGCCTTTTTGGTGGTGGCCTCTACTTTATGGAATATCATTCCCCTAGATATGAGGGTACCCCACTCTGCTGTTTTTCTGAAAGATCCTAAAAACACGGTTTTGTCACCAGGCCTGGGGCATAATCAAGGGGCTGATTTGATAGTGTTGTTGCTACCATGGGTGTGTGTGTTTGTGTGTTTAATGGGTGTTTAATGGGTGTGTTTATTATATGGTGGAATTTTAAAATGTTGTAAGGCCCCAGAGTCACTTACGCGTGAGCACAGTTGCTATATAAATTTGTTTAATAAATTTATTGTTGAGTTGCTAAGTTGTGTCCAACTCTTGGTGACCCCAAGGACCATAGCATGTCAGCCCCCCATCCTCCACTCTCTTCCAGAGTTTGCTGAAACTCATGTTCATTGTTTTGATGACACCATCTAATCATCTCATTCTCCGCAGTCTCCTTTTGCATTCCATCTTTCCCAACATCATCGGGGTCTTCTCCAAGGAGTCATCTCTTCTCATTAGGTGGCCAAAGTATTTGAGCTTCAGCTTCAGTACTTGTCCTTCCGAAGAACAGATTTCCTTTAGGATTGACCAATCTAATCTCCTTGCATCCGAGGGACTCTCAGGAGTCTTCTCCAGCACCACAATTCTAAAGCATCAATTCTTCGGTGCTCAACCTTCTTTACAATATCGCTCTGGTGGCAGAATAGAATCTTAGACTTTTCCACCTCTGCTAAGACAGATCTGTGGTGCCTGCAGAGCATGTCAGAAGGAAAGTGTCTAATTGAATTAATGGACACATGCACTCTTAATGCAAAATATCACCCACAGACTTGCAAGAGAAATAAAAGAATGCTGGAAAGAAAGCAATATGTAAGATATGCTTGTTGAATCAGTAGAAGAGATGGGTACTCAAAACACCTAGAAAAGGTAAGATTGCTCCTTAAGCTGGGATTCAGGTTGTCAGCAAATTGTGCAGCAGATGTCTAAAAGAAGTCAGAGACACTGACACAAACTTGTAGTTTTATGTAAATAAATATATTTTACATCAATATATACAGCATATTAGACAGGCAAACGGGAATATCATGAGGTAAATCTCAGAGCACTCAGAGCACACAGAAGAAAAAAGGCAGGAGGGGGAAGGAAAATTTCCCTCCACATCCACAGCAACCAATCACAGTGCAGACTGCCTCACACAGCAGCCAGCACTCTCTAACCAATCAGCTACAACTGTGTGTTCTAGTCACTGCACAACCCCACTGGCTCTAGCAACTAATTTTAAATATCTTAATGGGCACTGGATCTTATATATTGAGGGCTTTTCATAGTCAGGGAAATGCAGAGCAGGTGTCCAAATGAAGTCAGAGATGCTGACATGGACTTTTATAGTTTTAAATAAATAAATATATTTTACATCAATAAACACAGCAAACAAAGTTAGTCAGGCAAAGAAGAGCATCATGAGGTAAATCTCAGAGCACACAGAGGACACAGAAGAAAAAAAAGGCGGGAAAAAAGAGAAACTCTCCTTCCAAACCCGCAGCAACCAATCACATCGCAGATTGCCTCACGCAGGAGCCAGCCCTCACCAACACACTCAACCCCAACTGTGTGTTCTGCTTCAGTGCACAACCCCATTGTTCCAGCTACTAAATTTAGATATCTTAACACAGGTCCAAGAAACAGGCATTACTTCATCAAGAAGCATAAAGTCCTAACATTATCCACTCATTCTGCCGCCTGCCCAGGCACAGCAAATACCCAAATAAAGTTCATTTTCGTTCATTTTTCCAGAATCATGCATCAGTTTAAAAACAGCAAATCAAGAAAATCTAAAGTGGTTTTTTTATGGGTTTTAATAATTTAAGAGTTTGTGGAACACTAGCCCAAAACAAAGATATTTATCATGGTGCACACAAAGCACATTTGAATAAAACATGTCTGGGAGCTCATGCTGAATAGAACAAGTGTGGCCAAAAGTTTGAAGTTGGATTCAAAAAGACCTGGATAAAATGGCAATGCCTTAAAAAAAGGTGACAGTTGTCTTCTGGTTCCAGTTGACTTCCTTCCTCGTGGCACCTCAGTACTAAACTTCAATCAATCAGAATAGAGCTGGAAGGGACCTTGGAGGTCTTCTAGTCCAACTCCCTGCTCAAGCAGGAGGCACTATACCATTCCAGAGAAATGGCTGTCCAGTCTCTTCTTGAAAACCTCCCGTGATGAAGCATCCACAACTTCTGATGGCAAACTGTTCCACTGGTTAATTGTCCTCACTGATAGGAAGTTTCTCCTTAATTTCAGGTGATAGGCAGGATGTGATAGATTTTGCTCTGTGTGAAAACACTCTGACTGACCTTTACATCTCCATTCAGAGAAAATCATGTTAGAACCTTGGGGACTGTTCCACACTAGAGAATAGTTTAAAGACCGCAAGACCTGCCTGCCATTGAGGACCTATATACTGAGAGAAAGAAAAATTCAAACACTTGGCAATTGACTCAAATTTATGACAGTTGCAATGTCCCGGGGTCATGTGATCACCTTTTGTGATCTTCTGACAAGCAAAGTCAATGGGCAAAGCCAGATTCGGTGATTCAAAATTTGGTACCTGTTTATTTATCAAAATTGATAGATAGATAGATAGATAGATAGATAGATAGATAGATAGATAGATAGATAGATAGATAGATAGGGATGGATGGATGGATGGATGGATGGATGTCCTTTTTGTATTGTTGCCAAGAAAACCATGGGTGGCTATGTTAAGTCATCAGGTGTCCAATTAAATCTTCTCCCAGACATTTCACATTTGGGGAAAAATTAGTTTTAACTTTCATTGTCTACGTTAGAGGTCCCCAACCTTTTGGGCACCAGGGACCGGTTCTGTGGAGAAAGGTTTTTCTGCAGACCGGAGAGGGTGTGGTTTTATGTGCTGCCTGCATCCCATGGATGGGACTTAGCTTGTTTGTGTGGACCGGTTGTGGGCATGCTGCGGCCCAGTACCGGTCCACAGAACGGGGGTTGGGGATCCCTGGTCTACGTCACACTAAGACAATGCTTCTCCTATCTTTTAGGTCGTTTATTTTCTTCTTGTGCTATTGAATTTATTCTGTTTATTCCTTCATGTTTCTTTGAACAGTTTTGGCACCCCCATAGAACTCTCATTTTTGGACATGTTAAAAAAACAGAATTAGTAGTGACATGTTTTTCTGGTGGCATTATTTCACCAAGAAAGGCTGAGTTTGAACTGAATTCAGACTTAGCTGAACTAATTTGGCTTGGGCCCATAAAATAGATCTGTTTTACCAATTAGCTAAGGAAATTCTCTCCATGCCTAAAGGATCTGTCCTTACATAAGTTGGCTTGTGGGTGGCATATCTTCCCATGTGACAATGAACATTTTCTGTTTTGAATTCCAGATTCAGGCTTAGAGTACAAAGCTAGGTATGCTATAACCACAATGTACTTCTCAATTGGTTACAGTTATTCAAGAAAGCCCTAGGCAAGAAACCATCAAAAAGCATTCTCTGTTCCTAGAGTGAAGAGCATCAACATAACATCTTGATACTTTTTGCAATACAAAGCACTTCACAATACATTCTGATAGTATACCCTGGTCTGAATCATTCTGCACCAAAAAAGATCTTTATTGGATCAAACTCTAGCACTTAGTCACGTATTGTTTTCTGCCTGCCATTGCTGGGAGTTATGTCAAGTAGACACAGAAGCTGCGTTTCTACTGTTGCAACATTGCCGCTCTCTTTGTATCTTAAGAGTTATGCACGGCTGCGGGACACCGTGTCTGGCTTGTAAAAATAATAACTTGTTATTGAGTGAAAGCCACAGGAGGCTTTCTCTGCCAACAAGGTAAAGAAATCCAGTGTAAAGCAGATCATTTAACTTCAGAATGCTGGGGCTTAGCATATAGACTTCCCCATCATGATTGTGAAACCAGTGGAGTTCTCGTCCTCCTCCTCCTTTTTCACTTCTTCTTTTCTTCTTCTTCTCTTCTTTTCTTCTTTTTCTTCTTCGCTTCTTCTTTTCTTCTCTTCTTCTCCTCCTCCTTTTTCATTTCTTTTCTTCCTCTTCTTTGCTTCTCTTCTCCTCCTCCTCCTTCTCCTTCTTTTTCACTTCTTTTCTTCTTCTCTTCTTCTCTTCTTCCTCTTCTTCTTCTCTTCCTCCTTTTTCACTTCTTTTCTTCTTCTCTTCTCTTCTTCTTCTTCTTCTTCTTCTTCTCCTCCTCCTCTTCCTCCTTCTCCTCCTTCTTTTTCACTTCTTTTCTTCTTCTCTTCTCTTCTTCTTCTTCTTCTTCTTCTTCTCCTCTTCCTCCTCCTCCTCCTCCTCCTTTTTCACTTCTTTTCTTCTTCTCTTCTTTTCTTCTTCTTCTTCTTCTTCTTCTTCTTCTTCTTCTTCTTCTTCTTCTTCTTCTTCTTCTTCTTCTTCTTCTTCTTTTTCTTCTTCTTCTCCTCCTCCTCCTCCTTCCCCTCTTCCCTCCCCCCTTCCTTTTTTCCTGACCTTTGACTTGTCTGATCTAGAAACTATACCACCCCACTGAATAGTAGGACTGGCCTTGCCATTGTCTCCTTCACAGAATCAATATTATAAGCACCATCCGATAGAGCTGAAGTCGCAGATTGCTTTGGCACCACTAGTCAAGTGGAACTCACTGGCATCTTTTTTCCAGGAAGAATAAATCCTCTTAGGGGTGGGTGACTTTCATAAGTTTTACGGCAATCACAAGAGTTGCAGATACGGGACAATCCAGGAGACGTATTTAAGGGAAACTTCAGTGCAGAACTAGAAACCATGGGAATCTCTGAAATCATCCGCTCCTTCCTTTCTACTATATGTGACTCCCTCGATGCAGAGATGGACTCCTTATTGCAACAAATATTAATGCTCTCCCTACAGGAACTTAATTCATCAAGCTTCCTCTTCTCCAGACCCAAGAAGAAGGCCATCTCTTACCCAAACATTTGCTCATTTGCACTGATTTAGCTCAATTGCAAGCTACAAGGAGAATAAATGAAAAGCTGTCAGAAGCATTTTTAAAACTAACCGCTTTGGGAGTTTTACTTTGGTTCTACCTTTTAATTTTCAAGGTAGTCTTTGCAAAACTCATTTTACTGACATTGCAGTCTTGTGCGTGCTTTTACCTCTAGTATCTCCCGAATGTCTTATTCCAAGGTAGTTGCTATCCATCTCACAAGCAATGAATGCACCATCCATTCTCAGTTTGTGACCCTCACCCTGTTACCCATGCAAGGAATGGAAATATCAAAATAGAAATCGACGGTGAAGAGAGAGAATGCGTGGAAAAATTCACAGATCACTCAAAGCGATGAATGCAGCCCAGAAATTAAACGTCAGATTGCACTGGGTCGCACCGCAATGATGAACATGAGCTGAATATGGAGAAGCAAGGACATCAGCCTGGCAGCCAAATGTAGGTTAGTCCACTCTACCGTATTCCTCGTAATGTCATGGTTCCGACAGATGAAACTCTTCAAAGAACTTTGAATTTTGTTTACCTTAAAGAATCTTTATTTGAGAAGCATAGCATTGGCACTAACACAACTGGATTCCCCCCCCCCAGCACATAGTATCAAAGCACAATTCCCTCCTCCAATTAACTGTCATAAATCACATTCTCCAATTAGTTGGAAATACAGGCTTTCCCTCCAGTTCTCCAGCCCCCAATTCTTATCATCTCTTATTTCAATAACCTTGGTTCACACACTAGGTTCAGTATTGTTATGTCTAGCTAAACTCTCATGCATATTCCTCCCCCCAGCATCATCTAACTCTAGCTCTAACTCTAAGAGTAAAACATAAGAAGAAAATGGTTGCATCTCCATCTGTTGTTAAAGCAAAAACATCCGATGTTAGCAGCATTGACACGTAGCTACTTCTGGTTGTGATAGTTGGGCCTTAGAAAAACAAGATAGGAAGAAAATTGACTCATTTGAGCTATGGTGCTGGAGAAAGCTCCTACGTATTCCCCAGACAGCACAGATGACTAAGAAGCAAGCACATAACATGATACATATCACTGGAAGGAAAAAAAAAATCACAAAATTGCATGTTGCTTATTTTGGCCATGTTATGTGGGAGAATTCCCTGGAGAAAGAAATTGTGATTGGAAGAGTTAGTGGTAAAAGGAAACCAGGCCGCAAAGGCCTGGTGGCTGGAGACCATCAAAGCTGACACTAGCCAGAGCATAGAACAACTCAAAGTCGTAACGCAAGATGAGAAGACGTGGAGAGACCCGGTCCATAGAATCAACAAGAATCAGACACAATTGAGTGGATATCGTCATCACCATCATTAGAGATCAGTGCATTCCTTCGGAAAGGATGGTTCAGAATGCACGAGAGAATGTATGAAGCTGGCACCTGCTAGCAATGTTTTAAAGCAGCTGCATCTTTCCCAGGTTCTTGTGGCAGATGGAGAGGGCAACCATGCAAGACCAGAAAAAGACATAGCTGCTTTAAATAATTGAAACTAGGTCTATTCTTGCTGTGCTTTGAATGCCTTTTCCTAATACAGCCAGAGACCACAATGAGAAGAGACAACGAGTTTATATTCAAGTGACATTCTGAAATCTGTCACTTGTCAGAAGGTAGTAACTCTTGAGGATATGACTTTCCAACTGCAAGAAGGCTCTATAGTGGTCAGATTAAAGGTTCCCATGTGGGTTATATTTTTGGGCAATCAGACTTTCCTGGAAGCAATTAATTTAATGGACAGGAGCAGTATTACTCTTGCAATCTATCTCTTCCCCCTAGCTGTTCTTGAAGTCTTTAGCTTGGCTGCCCTGACCTGTGCAAGTCAAAATCACTCTTTGCTACACAATGAACAGTCACCCATGTTCTTTGTCATAAGGTCTCTTGTCTTAAAGTTAAGCAAAATTTGGAAATACAGGTTGTCCTTCACTTAAGATCACAGCGAATAGAGTAGAGTGGAGTATAGAGTAGAGTAGAGTAGAGTAGAGTAGAGTAGAGTAGAGTAGAGTAGAGTAGAGTAGAATAATGAAGTAGAATAGAATAGAGTGGAGTGGAGTGGAATGGAATAGAATAGAATAGAGTAGAGTAGAGTAGAGTAGAGTAGAGTAGAGTAGAGTAGAGTAGAGTAGAGTAGAGTAGAGTAGAATAGAATAGAATAGAATAGAATAGAATAGAATAGAATAGAATAGAATAGAGAATAGGGTAGAGTGGAGTGGAGTGGAGTGGAGTGGAATGGAATAGAGTAGAGTAGAGTAGAGTAGAGTAGAGTAGAGTAGAGTAGAGTAGAGTAGAGTAGAGTAGAGTAGGGTAGGGTAGGGTAGGGTAGGGTAGGGTAGGGTAGGGTAGGGTAGGGTAGGGTAGGGCAGGGCAGGGCAGGGTAGGGTAGGGTAGGGTAGAGTAGAGTAGAGTAGAGTAGAGTAGGATAGGGAATAGGATAGAGTAGAGTAGAGTAGAGTAGAGTAGAGTAGAGTGGAGTGGAGTGGAGTGGAGTGGAGTGCAGTGGAGTGGAGTGCAGTGGAATGGAATGGAATGGAATAGAATAGAATAGAACAGAACAGAACGGAACAGAACAGAACAGAACAGAATAGAATAGAATAGAATAGCCCCCTGCTCAAGCAGGAGAACCTATATACCATTTCAGACAAGTGACTGTCTAGTCACATCTTAAAAGCCTCCAGTGATGGAGCATTCACGATTTCTGAAGGCATGCAAGGGGGTGGTTAAATGAGCAGTGCCTGATTTTACAACTTTGTTTGCCTGGTTTTTAAGTGAATCCCTGCAGTCGTTGAGTGAAATGCTAAATGAATCCAGTTTCCCTCATTGAGTTGGCTTGTCAGAAGCTGGGAAGATTGCAAGTGGTAGACACAGGACCATGAGAGGCTGCAATCCCCATAATTACATGCAGGTTGCCAGTTGCCCAAAATTTGATCACATGACAGTGGGGATGCTGCGATGGTCATAAGAGTGAGGAGCAGTCATTAGTCGCTTTCTTCAGTGTCATTATAACACTGCATGGTAACTAAAGAAGTGGTTTAAAGTTGAGAATTATCTGTAATGAGCGGACACCACTGTGTTCAACCTGACTGTCAACGCTGCTAACATTGGATGTTCTTGCTTTGACAATATAGGAAGAGGCAGCCACTGTCTGTATAAGCTGTATGGTATTTTTAGAGTTAAATTAGATGATGCTAGGAGGGGAGGAGAAAGAATGTGTGTGGGGATTAGTTAAGATAAGAAACCAGGAAGGGAAACTTTGCTCTTCAAACTAATTGGAGAATGTGATTTATGATTGCAAATAAGAGGAGGGAAATAGGCTGGAATATTATGTGCTCAGGGGAGGGGAATTCAGATCTTGGCATCCTCCATGCTGTGCCGACACTTTGTTACACAGTTAAAGACTTTTTAGGATAAACAATGCCTGGAAGTTCTTTGGTGTTTCCTTAATCGGAACCATGACACTGATGCTGTTGTATTACACCGTCCATCCTTCTTAGCTATTTGTCATGCTGGTTGAAACTGATAGAACATGGAATTCAACTCATCATGAGTTCAAGTAAAATAAGAACATCAGGAGGACCCCATTGGCTAAAGTTCAGTTAGTTGGCTTCCTTCAATCTGCTGTTTTTGGATATTTGTAGTGGTTAGACTGAAAATTTCCTGCAAGCCATGTTCTTTACGAGGTGAACTCCAACAGAGGCTGCAGAATGGGGAAAGTTGACTTGATCTGGCATCCTGATCTCTGAATGTCAGAAGGTCCTTCCTGTTAATCTACTACTTCTGATGTTTTGATTGTCAGTGCTTATGGACATCCGGTCTTTCTGGTTCAGATTAAAGCATTTGGGACAGTAAGCCTCAGAATTAAAAATCCATAAATATAAAAAGAGAGTTGGACCACAAGGAAGGCTTAGCGCTGAAGAATTTATGCTTTTGAATTGTGGTGCTGGAGAAGAAAGTCCCTTGGACTGCAAGGAGATCCAATCAGTTGATCCTAAAGGAAATCAACCATGACTGTCATTTAGAAAGACAGATGCTGAAGCTGAAGCTGAAATACTTTGGCCATCAAATGAGAACTCATTGGAGAAGACCCTCATTGGGATGGCAGAGGATGAGATGTTAGATGGTGTCATCAACACAGCGAACATGAATTTGGGCAAATATAAACCTAGAATCCAGCTCACTCTGTGTTTATGGGCCAGCTCTCCAGGAATTTGTCCAAATTCTATTAAAAGCCCTCACGACAGTGGTGAAATTATGCAGCTGTTCTCACATTTTGTAAAAACAGCCATGATAAATGTGTATATTTTTTTCAAGGAGGTTGCTTTGCTTCTGCCTCCCCCTCCCACCTGTCCAGGATCTACTATGTCCTTAAATGAAGCCAGTGGTGGCAATTATATGAATGATAAGGCTTGTTACGCTATCTCAAGAGTAAGTTTTTATTGCTGGTGTCTAGGGGAGAATTGCATTAGCGTTAATGAAATCTCATAAGCTTTTGGGAAGAGTAATGCCTTCTTGCAAAGTTGTTATTAGTAATGGTGTCGTGTCCATTTGGCTCAGGGCACAATTTCCCACCAGAGGAGGATGACAAATGGCACCCACAACATGGGGCAGGAACCACAAGGAGCCCCAGCTAGTTCGGAAAAAGCCACCATCTGGGGTCTCTGCCAGGTGATTCATGCTCTGCTTACCTGTGTGTAATTTCTCTTCGAAATGTGTTTACAAGCCAAGCCAATTATCCCACTGAGTCCCTTTCTCATCATTTGATTATCGACCCGCGAAGATGGGAGTCAAAAGGGATTTGGTAGCAGACAATGAAGAGGGGTGAAGCTGAGCTTGCCGCTAGGTTAAGATGGTCTCACCGTCCTTGCGACACAGCAGCTGAAGGTAATAGTAATAGTAGTAAAGTTGGAAGGGACCTTGGAGGTCATCTAGTCCAACCCCCTGCTCAGGCAGGAAACCCTACACCATTTTGGACAAATGGCTATCCAGTCTCTTCTTAAAAACTTCCAGTGTTGGAGCATTCACCGCTTCTGGAGGCAGGCTGTTCCACTGGTTAATTGTTCTCACTGTCAGGAAGTTTCTCCTTAGTTCTAGGTTGCTTCTCTCCTTGATTAGTTTCCACCCGTTGCTTCTTGTCCTGCCTTCAGGCGCTTTGGAAAATAGCTTGATTCCCTCTTCTTTATGGCAACCCCAGAGATACTGGAAGACTGCTATCATGTCCCCCCTTGTCCTTCTCTTCGTTAAACTAGACATACCCAATTCTAGCAACCGTTCTAGGTCACCAATGGCCCAGCAGGAATGCAAGGCTGGGCTAGCCTTCTACCGTGGCTTGGTGACTTGGGAGAGTAGAATCAGGAAGAGATGAGTGGCGTGGCTTGGAAACAAAATGGGAACCCCGAATGGGAGGGAAGGATCAGGATCACACACACACACACACACACACACACACACACACACACAATTTCTGCTCCATGGCGAGAGGAAGGTCTCTCATAGGGCCGATAAAAGAAAATATTTGTAGCTCAGGGTTGGATTGTGGGGTCTGTGGTGTTTTCTGGGCTTGGCTGTTTTCTTGCAGATGTTTCATTACCCAACTAGGGAACATCATCAGTGCTAGAAGGGAGTGGCGTTTGTGGAGAGGAGGAGGAAGAGGAGGAGGAGGAGGAGGAGGACGACGACTGTGGGGTCCTTGGTGCTTCTTGAACTTGGGGGCTTCCTTGCAGACATTTCATTACCCAACTAGGGAACATCATCAGTGCTAGAAGGGAGTGGAGTTACAGGGAGGAGGAGGAGGAATAATAATTATCCTTTCTTCCTACCTTTTTCTATTTCTCATCTTCCTTCCTTCCTTCCTTCCTTCCTTCCTTCCTTCCTTCCTTCCTTCCTTCCTTCCTCCCTCCCTCCCTCCCTCCCTCCCTCCCTTCCTTCCTCATATCTTCCCAAGTAGAACCGGCACCCATCTGCCTCCCATCTTTTCAAATGAAGGCTTTTCATATTCAATAGAAGAAACAATCCATCATGGATTTGTTTTCTTATAGACCTCTCACTGTTTACTCTGAGGTTTAAAAGACCTTGAATATGTATGAAAAAAAAATTCATATCACAGTAGTGCCTTCAACTGCTTCATAAGCTCAGCCAACTTAGCTCTGTGCAATTCCAGACTTCCCTTTCAGTATGAGCCCGGGACAATCAGCTTCCTGCTGATGTTCTTCTGGCTTCAACTCATAATTCAAGGAAGATGGAACATCTGCCATTTTAGAGTTATAATTGTTGCTCTTTATGTACAACTTTCTGAGGGATGATTCCTAATTTAACAGACAAGCTAAGAATGAATTCCCCGTGACCGAAGGACCTAAATGTTACACTTTGGGTTATTTATTGTATTTACTTTTATGTAAATGTTACAAGAAAAATTTAGGAAATGAAATAGGTACCCTAAGCACTTTAATTTTTTGATTCTGATGACAAATTCAAGAAAAAGGGAGGGAGCAAAACGTGCTTCTACCCCCCCCCCCTTGGATGTCGAAAAGAGAGACACAAACCTTGGTCTGCAATTTTTGCAATTTTCTATTCTAGAAAGGTAGAGTGGTGCTATTGAAAATAATTGATTAGGGCACATTCCCTCGATCCAGTGAAGCTTATCCACAAAGGCAACCAAAATAAATTCTTAGTAAGTAGGCCCAATGTGTATGGAGAATTTACCTAAGATGATGATAAATAGATAGATAGATAGATAGATAGATAGATAGATAGATAGATAGATAGATAGATAGATAGATAGATACATGATAGATAATAGATAGATAAATAGATACAGAGAAATATGAATAGAATAGAATAGAATAGAATAGAATAGAATAGAATAGAATAGAATAGAATAGAATAGAAAATATGGAGTGGATTAGAATGGAATGGATTGGAATGGAATGGAATAGAATAGAAAATATGGAGTGGAATGGAATGGAATGGAATGGAATAGAATAGAATAGAATAGAATAGAATAGAATAGAATAGAATAGAATAGAATAGAATAGAATAGAATAGAATAGAATAGAAAATATGGAGTGGATTAGAATGGAATGGATTGGAATGGAATGGAATAGAATAGAAAATATGGAGTGGAATGGAATGGAATGGAATAGAATAGAATAGAATAGAATAGAATAGAATAGAATAGAATAGAATAGAAAATATGGAGTGGGTTAGAATGGATTGGAATGGAATGGAATAGAATAGAAAATATGGAGTGGAATGGAATGGAATAGAAGTAGAATAGAATAGAATAAAAAATATGGAGTGGATTAGAATGGGTTGGAATGGAATGGAATGGAATAGAATAGAATGGAATGGAATGGAATAGAATAGAATAGAATAGAATAGAATTCTTTATTGGCGAAGGGAGAGAGAGATGGATAAAAAGACAGATCACCCATCTCTTTCATCTTTCTGTCTATAGGAGGAAAGAGATGATAAAGATAGATAAATAGATAACAGAGACAGATATAGACACAGAAAGATGAAAGAGACAGATGATAGATAGATAGATAGATAGATAGATAGATAGATAGATAGATAGAGATAAGGAGATATAGAGACAGAGATTATTGATTGATTAGTCTCATGACCATATCATAAATAAAATACAGGATATTAAGTCCAAGGTAAAATAGGTAAAAGAAAACAGATAAAAGAAAATAGATAAAAGGAAAAGACAGTAATAAAATGCGTATGTAATAAATACAAAGAATCAGCATTCAGGCAAATAATCTGAAGCGTTTTAGAGCTGGGTAGTGTGTGCTTGGCAGTTCAAAGGTCTCAGATTCAATCTCGGGCACGCTGTGATGAGAGCCGCGCCCCTGTTTGAAACTCGAAACTAGAATTTCAAACAGACTCTAGTTAGGAAAGACTAGACTCCCATATGGGAAGGCCAGCCCAGGGCTGAATAGAGTCAATAGAAGGCCACACAGATTTTTACTAACTGCCAAAAACTTAAAACAGAAATTTTCCATAAAAGGGGCCCAAAGACATTCTGAGCTCCAGCATTAGCAAGCTGGCTCCACGATGGAGAATGGACTAAATGGATTTCCAGCACATCTGCACACATTCGCTCTTAGTATAAGCCCGTTCACCTCTCTTACATATTGAGACTCTGTTTATGCCAGAGGCTCTCCCAGGCGCACTGCACACAATGGGGCTAATCAAGTTTGCTAGATTTGGTCCGCTAGCACCTGTTCGCTCGGCGGTCTGCGCCTGGCGGAGCCACCAGCGGCTGCACATGTCCCTTGCCTTCAAAGGCAGGCAACGATGTCAATTTTTCAATCAGCCGAGGCTAGTTATAAAGCAACAAGCACTGCGGCTGACACGCTGCCATTAACGTACGAGATGTACACGGAGATAGAGGCCGGGATTGCAGCTGCCAAATTGGACAATGTGCTGAAGGCCGGGGAGGAGGGGGAGGAGAGTCACACCAGACACGCAAAATAATCATCTCCCTCACAAGTTAGCCCTTTGAGTAGCACCAGGATGGCCCCGATACTTTACAGCGGAGCAGATCAATCGATATAGGCTAAACCAGGAAAGAAGGCAGCTGCTAAAATGTAGAGCAGGGCTTTTCAAATTTGGGCCTTTTATGACTTGTGGACTTCAACTCCCAGAATTCCTCAGCCAGCGTGCCTGGCTGAGGAATTCTGGGAGTTGAAGTCCACAAGTCATGAAGGGGCCATAGTTCCCCCATGCCGGCTGAGGAATTCTGGGAGTTGAAGTCCACAAATCATAAAAGGGCCATAATTCCCCCATGCTGGCTCAAGAATTCTGGGAGTTGAGGTCCACAAGTGATAAAAGGGCCATAGTTTCCCCATGCTGGCTGAGGAATTCTGGGAGTTGAACTCCACGAGTCATGAAGGGGCCATAGTTCCCCCATGCCGGCTCAGGAATTCTGGGAGTTGGAAGTCCACGAGTCATGAAGGGGCCATAATTCCCCCATGCTGGCTCAAGAATTCTGGGAGTTGAGGTCCACAAGTGATAAAAGGGCCATAGTTTCCCCATGCTGGCTGAGGAATTCTGGGAGTTGAAGTCCACGAGTCATGAAGGGGCCATAGTTCCCCCATGCCGGCTGACGAATTCTGGGAGTTGAAGTCCACAAGTCATAAAAGGGCCATAATTCCCCCATGCTGGCTCAAGAATTCTGGGAGTTGAGGTCCACAAGTGATAAAAGGGCCATAGTTTCCCCATGCTGGCTGAGGAATTCTGGGAGTTGAACTCCACGAGTCATGAAGGGGCCATAGTTCCCCCATGCCGGCTCAGGAATTCTGGGAGTTGGAAGTCCACGAGTCATGAAGGGGCCATAATTCCCCCATGCTGGCTCAAGAATTCTGGGAGTTGAGGTCCACAAGTGATAAAAGGGCCATAGTTTCCCCATGCTGGCTGAGGAATTCTGGGAGTTGAAGTCCACGAGTCATGAAGGGGCCATAGTTCCCCCATGCCGGCTGAGGAATTCTGGGAGTTGAAGTCCACAAGTCATAAAAGGGCCAGGTTTGAAGACCCCTGATGTAGAGAATCCTACAGCTGACTTGCAACTTGTTTATTTAATGACCGTCTGAAGTTGCAGCTGCACTGAAAAAAGCAACTTATGACCGTTGTTCATTTACCACCGTTGCAGCATCCCCAGGGTCACGTGATCAAAACTCAGATGCTTGGCAACTGACTCGTATTTATGACGGTTGCAGTGTCACGCGATCCCCTTTTGCGACCTTCTGACAAGCAAAGTCTAGCTAAAGGAAAGGGGGTCCAGTACAGGTAGTCCTCGCTGTACAACAGTTCATTTAGTGACCGTTCAAAGTTGCAATGACATTGAAAAACCGACTTAGGATCTTTTTTCCCACAAGGACGGCCACTGCAGCACCTCCATGGTCGTGTGATCAACTGACTCATACTTACGGCGGTTGCGTTATCCCGATGTCATGTGATTCCCTTTTTGCAACCTGCTGACAAGCGATGGGGAAGCCAGAGTCACGTAACAACCACGTTCCTAACTGAACAACTGCAGGGATTTACTTAATAAGTGTGGCAAGAAAGGTTGCAAAGTGGGGCAAAAACTCCCTTAACAACTGTCTCACATACAGTAGTGGCCAAAATGGTGGAAACCTTTTGGGAAAAGTGTATTTTTGAGGTTTGATGGCTAATAACACTTTTTTTTGGAGCAGTACCATAAAAGTATATATCAATGGAAAGATGATTTAATCAAGAATGTAATGCAACAAAGTTTGTTCAGTTATCTGTACTGTATTCTATGAAAAGTTATAGCCAGATAACCAGAAAAAGGAAGCACAACTTGCTTAGGTTGATCTCAGGTAGCTTTCCTTCATCTGATTGCAGCCAATAAGCATGAGTGTTTAGAGAGCCAATCGGGTGTCATCTTGTTTTGGCCATGAGCCAATCAGATCACGGTAGGATTCAGTGATTGATGTCCTGTATTGAAGCTGAGAGGAGGACATTTGTCAGTGTGTTATGTGATCGCTATCAAGTGGGTTGGGTTTTTTTGTGTTCTTTCATTTAGTGAGCTTGTAAAACGTAATAAAATTAAAGTCATGGTGCAAAGAGTTGATTGGTCGCCCAGAAAGTGATGTAAAATAGTATTTATTAACAAGGCTACAGTTATAAAGAAATTAGAAGAAAAATGGGTGGAAACTTAACCAAAGGTGGCATTTCTACTGTACATTTTCCCCAAAAGGTATCCACAATTTTGGTCACTACTGTAGCAACAGAAAATTTGGGCCAAATTGTGGCTGTTGAGGATTACCAACACTTCTTTGGTTGACAATGGACCCCAGGTTGGGCAAGGACAGATGCTGTGCTTGGTGGACGGAACACGAACGAGCGCATGGGGAAAGCATCCTGATTTCACCAAATACCAGTGGCGCAATGGTTAGAATTGCAGTACTGCAGGCTACTTCTGCTGCCTGCCGGCTGCCTGCAGTTCGATCTTGACCAGCTCAAGATTGACTCAGCCTTCCATCCTTCCGAGGTTGATAAAACGAGGACCCAAATTGTTGGGCGGGGGGCAAGATGCCGACTCTGGAAATCGCTTAGAGAGGGCTGTAAAGCACTGTGAAGGGGTATTTAAGTCTAACTGCTATTGCTAAGTGCTGCAATCCGCTCCCACTTTTGCACCATGCTATTTGGTGGGGTTTCATGGGTTAGGCCAGGGGTAGGGAACCTTGGCTCTTTTATGACTTGTGGACTTCAACTCCCAGAATTCCTGAGTCAGCATGGCTGGTTCAGGAATTCTGGGTGTTGAAGTCCACGAGCCATAAAAGAGCCAAAGTTCCCTACCCCTGGGTTAGGCCAATCCATCTGTGACTAGTTGAGTTAAAGCAGCATTTCTTAACCTTGGCGACTTTAAGGTTGTGTGGATTTCAATTCCCAGAGTTTTGGGACTTGAAGAACTCATATAGGAGTTCTTGATTTACAACCTTTCATTTCAGAACCATTTGAAGTTGCAATGGCACTGAAAAAAAGTCACTTCTAAGCAGTTTCCACACTTACGACTGTTGCAGCACCCCCCTCGGTCAACATTATCAAACTCTGGGTGCTTGGCAAGAGGTGCTTTTATATCATTGTCCTAAGAATTAGGTAGCGTGGATAGGGTCAACACAGGAGGAAAAAAACGTATCTTAGGAGGGAGATCCATAGACTCGGAACCCCCCAAAAGGCCCCTCCCACATATCTAAACACTGAGTTTCTGGCAGGGAGGGGCATTTCAAGGGAGTTGGACAGGACTCTAATAGAAGAGCCCAACACATAAAAATCAAGGCCACTTTCAGGACCTGGAATAGTGCTCGTTGTGTCAACGCTGCTAACATCGGATGTTCTTGCTTTGACAATGTATGAAGATGCAGCCATTGTCTTTTTAACCTGTGTGTTACTTTTAGAGTTAGAATTAGATGATGCTGGGGGGGGGAGGGGGAAGAATGTGTACGGGGATTAGTTAGACATAACAACATCGCAGTAGAGTATTCTTCAGGGTTGTTTGAAATAAGAGATGATAAGAAATGGCGGGTTAGAGAACTGGAGGGAAGGTTTGCATTTCAAACTAATTGGAGAATGTGATTTATGACTGTTAATTGGAGGAGGGAAATGTGCTTTGATACTATATGTTTAGGGGAGGGGAATTCAGATTTTGGCTTCAACCATGTACGTGCTGATGCCATGCTACTTGAATAAAGATTCTTTAAGGTAAACAATGCCTTGAAGTTCTTTGAAGAGTATCATCTGTCGGAAGCATGACACGTTGTTGTTCAGTTGCTACGTTGTGTCTGGCTCTTCACAACCTCATGGACCATACCATGCCAGCTCCCTCTCCAACCTCTACTGTCTCCTGGAATTTGCCCAAAGTCATGTTCATTGTACTGCTGACTATCTAACCATCTCATCTTCTGCCGTCCCCTTCTCCTTTTGCCTTCCCTCTTTCCCAACCTCAGGGTCCACTCTTCTCATTGGGTGGCCAAAGTATTTGAGTTTCAGTTTCAGTATCTGTCCTTCTGAAGAACAGTTAGGGTTGATTTCCTTTAGGAGTGACTGACTAGATCTCCTTGCAGTCTAAGGGACTCCCAAGAGCCTTCTCCATCATCACAATACTGTGTTTCCCCAAAAGTAAGATCTACCCCGAAAATAAGCCCTAGCTTGATTTTTGGGATGGGCCTAATATAAGCCCTACCCCCCAAAATAAGCCCTAGTTTTGGTGCATGCCTAAAATCAAGCTAGAGCTAGGGTGGGGAGGGTGGAGCTGCCCCATGCACCCCGCACTCACTTACCGTTGCAGCCGCCTCTCCTCGCCGGCCCTCTTCTTCTGCGGCATCCCCCGGCCTGTATTTTGCAATCCGAGGCCTTTCCAGAAGGCCTCTGCAGCTGAGAACCAAGCTATGGATTCAATCCCTATGGATTCAATCCATAGCTCGGTTCTCAGCTGCAGACGCCTTCCGGAAAGGCCTCTGACTGCACAATGCAGGCCAGGGGATGCCGCAGAAGAAGTGGGCTGGCTAGGTGGGGCTGTCGGTGCCGGAGGTGAGTGGAAAAGACCCCCCCCCCCAAATAAGACCTGGTGCCTCTTTTGGAGGAAAATAAAATAAAATAAAGACCAGGTCTTATTTTTGGGGAAATGCAGTAGTGCCTAGGAAATAACTGATCACTAACCTAGATCTTTCCATTCTGAGACTGTGCATCTCGACCATCATATTTTGCACTAACTTTTAAGTGTCTTGGGAATTTCTCTGACAAAGACAGAAGCTCGGAGGACTGAGGTCCAAGAGACAAAATTAGGTCTCAGAGACTGTGTGATTGGCAAAGGTGAAGCCTGGGCGACAGCTGATAATTATACCCATTCCTTAATTTCAGAAGCCCTAAGAAAAATCACAGTCTCCCAATGGATCCGTGCTTGATTGTCCCTCTGACACAATTTTAAATTCAAGATGCCAGAGCACAGCCGTAGACGTGTTCTCTGGGGAGGATTCCTTGACTCACATTTTATTTCAAGAATTGTATTTAAAAAAAAAAAACCATAGTCGATATTACCGGATTGAGGAAAGAATCTGAAAACCTTCCTTGCTTTTTTCCAGACTGTATCTGCTGCTAAGGGAACATGTAATTAGAAATGATAAAAAATCCCAACAAAAATAAAAGGCAGTCCAGCAGTTGGATAAAAAAAAAAAGCCCCGGAAAGCTATTTATTTGACAAGTTCAAATAATTTATGGTTTCAATTTGCCACCAGCACACCCAGAACAGGCCGGATTCTGTCCTGAGTTTGTAACAGATTTTAAAACAAGGAAGGGCTTAACTCATTTAATGGTGTCACACCAGATTTACAAGCAAAAGCTGACCCATTACATACCACATTAGGAAATAATGAAATCAACCGTGTTTTCTGGGAGAGGTTAAACAGAATAACTTACACATACATACACCGAGATGCTATCTTTTGAGGGCACTCCCTGCAGGAAACTCCAGTGGAATTCTAATATATTAAAGACTTTAATGCATATAAGATAAGGAAATAAAACAGGAGGTGGGCGTACAACTTTCTGTGGAAGGTACTTCCGTGTGAACGTGCCATAAACGCACCCCAGTGAAATAATTACGACGACGTTAGGAAGTTTACCTCTTAAGTAGAAACGCATCATTTCCAGGTTGCTTAAACTATTAGGACCAGCCCTGCATCTCTTCTCCGGATTTGTGCGGCGGGAAAACGCCAAACCAGATCATCATTCAAGGGAGCAAAAAGAGACGGAGAGGCTACGTTCCTAGAGTGGAATCACCCTGAAGGTCACTCTGCGTGGAGCGATATTTATTATTTAAAGAGATCTTACTGACAAGCAGCGTCTGAAGCGACTGCGAGGTGGGAGATGAAAGAGCAAGGAAGACGACGCGGAAATATTTGCTTATTTGGAAGTGGTATTGTGCTATGGGTGGTTAGCAGGCCTGACGGGGATTTGTTGATTGTTTCGCACAAGTGAGAATGTGGGCTGCTCATCCAAAGCAAGCAATACAGGTAGCCACCGCAGGTAACTTGTTGAACAAACTAACTACAAGGATTTTAAGTCTTTGGGTAATGCTCTGCTGAAGGGTAAGCCCGGTTTTTTAAAGACCTGGGCAGAAGAAAAATCCAGTGATTTTATAAAAGTGAGTTTAATGTCTCTGCTATCAGATAATCACTACAACTGTAGTATAGGGTGAGAGAAGAAATAACATGAAATGCAGATTTCCCCCCCCCCCATACACACACACACACATCGTGTGGAAATGGAATGCAGGTTGATTTCTCTTATTAAAAAATAAACCCTACGTACAATCCAATCAAAATACAGAGATTATAGACTGAAGCAAATGCTCCAATTTTAAATGGGGCATTTTCCAATGGATTTGGCCTTTATGAACCCCGATCCTCCACAAAGAGAGAGACCTGCGTGTCAGCCATGTGAAAATAGGATAACCATCTCTTGCTAAAAGGGGAAGAAAGATGCATAATGTAACGTCCCCTTTGCCAAAGGAAAATGCAGAATCAGGATTTCTGCTGCGCGCACTCCCGAGACAGCTATTTAATATTGGATGATATGAAGCAAATTTGCACTGAGCAAAGAAGGAAGGCCGGGAGAAAGATATCCCTTAGGTAAGCATCGTTCGTGAGATTGACTGGTAGCTTTTAATCCTGATCTTTTTTTCCTCTATTGCCACTGATTGACATCAGTACTTTTTTTAAAAAAAAAAAAAAAAAGTTCAGGCCTAAATCAACACCCTTAAAAGCCGGTGCAAATTTAGCTTACAATCCCATTAGCCCGTACTGTTGAACTATGATGTTGATTTTTATTTTTATTTTTTGGCACAAAAACCACGCTCAATTAGAAAGAGGGTTTCAAGCTTAAAATCGGGTTGGCGTGAACTGTCTTCAAAACGAATTATAATCACTCCTCTACGGATCCATGGTGGGACAAACCACGATCCCACGAAAGGTTTTGCAAATGACAATTCATAGCCAGGGTAAGCGATAGCAGCTAAAGGGAGCTGGAATGGGCTGGAATTATTTGAAATTCGTTTCCTTGGCAAGCCACTCCTTCCATTTCCATCTGTGCACGCCTGGCAGGCAAATGTCTCTGCCTAAATCAAAAGCCAACTAGTTCAGTTGATTGCTTGGCTTTCTACGGAAGAAGCAGATAAAAAGAGAAGGAATACACAAATGTCCAGTCTTCTTCATAGGAAGCAGCATGTAGTCTGCATTTCTGCATTTGAGTCTGCATTTCTTGTCATATACTCGTTTTTTTAAAAAAATTATACTGAATGTCATTCCATTCAACTAACAAAGCCTTATCTGTGCCAAATGCTTCTGAAATTCAGCTGAAAAGTCGAAAAATGGTCTCTGGAGTACGTGTTCCAAGGCTGCAAACTCCAGAGGTTCAAAAGTGGCAAAGCCAAAAACGGAGATTTGACATCTCGCTGGACCTACCAAATTATATTTTGCCACAACTGTCTTAAATCTGGGCTACTTTTCAAAAAGGAAAAAAAAAAAAACTAAAGAGATTTCAAAAACTGTATTTAAATCCAATCCTAAGAATTGAACCAACTTGGCCAGCGAAGGACAAAAAAAGACTTACATCTCCTGTACAGTTTAAAGCAGGGGTAGTCAACCTTGGCTCTTTTATGACTCGTGGACTTCAACTTCCAGAATTCCTGAGCCAGCTAATTGAAGTCCCCGAGTCATAAAAGAGCCAAGGTTGACTATCCCTGCTTTAAAGAATGTAGAAGATTTTTAAAAGTTTGAAAGAATACAGAAAGTTCAAGTGAGCGAGGAGAAGAAGAATGTAGAGGTGCAGGTCCATGACTTATGTTATAACTTTGTAGACATCACCCAAGTAGACAAGCTTTGATGCAATTAATTTGAGGATTATTTCCCCCCCCCCAGACATCAGTGGATACAGTTCAGTGTTATCTCTTAATAACTGAAACATATTTCTAAAAAAGAGAGAGAGATCATCCCGAAAACCCTTGTGAATGAAGAACATTGAGTTCCTCATCATATAACATTGCCTCTTCCTAAATGAGCAAAAGCGATTGTCCACTTACAGTTGGCTACTTTTAGATAATAACTTAAATACGCCTCTTTAAGGCTTGTAGTAAAACCTGGAGTAGAAAGCAAGGGAGAGAGGCGACCCCAGGGCCAGCCTTGCTGAGCAAGTTGGCTAATGCTATGTTCGATTACACCCTGACGTTTACAACTTGGTCTGGATCACAGAGTGCACAGCGCGGATGTGAACGCTGGGCAGGCCCAGCCACGAAGGGGGAAACTCCTTGTCTGAGTTGTCTTCGTGGAACTTGATGTTCAAGTAAAAGTCACCAGTGCAGAGAAAGAGAAGAGCACCGACACACACGGAATTTTCTGTCGGCTGAACCTGAAACAAAAGGATGGGAGAACTTGAGCAGATTTAGACAACGCAAAATATATTGAACCACATGTGTGTGTTCAGTTTCTCCATCCTTGCATTAAAAAGGGGTTCCATGTTCCTGGTTTAGGTCCTGATTTTCTCCAAATGTACCTGGAAGAGACTATTGGTCACTGGTGGTCAAATTAGCCTTTTGTTGCAAATGGATAGAAGAGAATTGTTTGGTCTGACTGGGCTAGAAAACTAAAACAACCCATTTGTGGATTCTACATTCTACATTCCCTACATGCTGGAGAAAGACGAGAAAGAACTGGAGAAGATAACAAAATACAAAGACCTACAAATAGAAATAGAAAGACTGTGGCAAAGGCAAGCAAGGGTAGTACCAATAGTCATAGGTGCCTTGGGTGCAATCCCAAAACAACTGGAGCACCACTTGGACACCATTGGCATTGATAAATTCGCCATTAGTCAATTGCAAAAGGCGGCCTTACTAGGAACTGCTTCCATCCTGCGATGATATCTGTAATGACATCAAACATCTACATCTGCCTATCCCAGGTCCTTGGTAAGACTCGATAGCTAGACAAAATGCCAAATCCAGTCTGAACATCTGGCTGACTGTGCAATGATGCATCATCATCATCATCAAAGTTGGAAGGGACCTTGGAGGTCATCTTGTCCAACCCCCTGCTCAGGCAGGAAACCCTATACCATTTCAGACAAATGACTGTCCAGTCCCTTCTTAAAAACTTCCAGTGTTGGAGCACTCACCGCTTCTAGAGGCAGGTTGTTCCACTGGTTAATTGTTCTAACTATTTGTAGCTGTGGTTTGAACTGTGGGGTCTTCGGTGCTCTCTTGCAGACGTTTCGTTATCAAACTTGGAGAGCATCAACGACCCCACAGCGCACTGATGATGTTACCTAGTTTGGTAATGAAACGTCTGCAAGAAAATAACCAACTTCAGAGGGCACTTAGGACCTCCGTTGTTGCAAACTTCACACAATTTTAAAGGAACCCCTGGGTTTGTGTGCATTGTAGCATCCATTCTCCAGAGCACAACAATATAGTTCCTCATGTTTGTCAAGGAGGAGGCCCAATTAATTTACCAAACTGGTAGAAGAATAACTGGAACCCATTTTACCTATGTGAAAGAACATTGACCCTATCTTCTACACAGTGTATCGATTTTGTTTCCTTGCATACTTTGCATTTTTATCGGTGGCGTAAAACATTCTGGTGTTATAAAAAGCGGAGCACAAACTGAAAAATTGTTAAGTAAGCAAGCAAACAAATAAATCCATGCTTTTTTTTTTTTTTAAACAGTGACAGGTGAGGGATTCCAAAGTACTTTCACAGGAAGTGTTGAATAAAAAAAAGCACAGAACGCCACCGATGTTCCTTTCTTTAACTTTTTAACTTGGAGACAGAACAAATACAAGCAAGCATGGACTTACTGTGTCGATGTAAAAGGTGTTGGATCCTACGAAAGTGATGCCCTCTTGGAGATCGTAATTGTGGACGCCGTTTTGGTAGTCTTGGTAGGGGATCACAGTGAGGGAGAAGGGTCCCACGCTGTGCTTGCTCCAGTTGGTCAGCTTCACTTCCAGCTTCACTGGATCCCCGACAGTGCAATCCGCCACAATATCCGAGTCGCAGGGTTTCCCTTCCACCAGCACGTCTGTAGTACACAAAGCGGAAGACGGGATGAATGTCTTTTGCTTTGAGAAGGTGAAATCCTAAATTTAATGTCTTTTGCAAACCACGAGGAAGCAGGTTGCAAATGAAAATGAATGCCGCAGTACAGGTCGTCCCCAGCTTACAACAGTTCATTTAGTGACTGATGTTACAATGGCACTGAAAAAAAGTGACTTATGACCGTTGTTTTACACTTACGACCACTGCAGCATCTCCGTGGTCATGTGACCAAAATTCAGACGCTTGCCAATTGGCTCATATTTATGACGGTCGCAGTGTGTCCTGGGGGGGGTCACGAGATCCCCTTTTGCAACCTTCAGACAGGCAAATTTGAAAGGGGAAGCCAGATTCACTTAACAACCATCTTGCTAACTTAACAACGGCAGTGAATCGCTTACGGGCAGCAAGACAGGTCACAAAATGGAGCAAAATTCACTTAACAAATGTTTCACTTTGCAACCGAAATTTTAGGCTCGACTGTGATCGCAAGTCTTCAACGTACAGTCACAATTGAGCCCCCAAATTTCTCCTGCTAGGAAAGACAGTTGTGAAGTGCTACATTTTACGACCCTTTTTGCCGTGGTTGTTAAGTGAATCTCAGGTTGTTAAGTAAATCAGGCGGCCGTTCAGCGAGTCGGACTTCCTCCTTTAACTTTGCTGGTCAAAAGCTCTCTAAGAAGGTCGCAAATGACAATCCTAGAGCCAGTGACACAGTGCCCAACGTTTGATCACGTGACTGCAATGGTCGTAAGCCTGATAGCTGATCCTGAGCCATTTTTTCCAGTGCCGTTGTAACTTTGAATAGTAATTAAACAAACGGTTAAAAACTGAGGACTACCCGTACAATGTCCTAATCGGTCCAGCAGGTCATTCAGTTGCAGAATGGGACAATTCACCACGGCCAACTCGCTGTGGGACAATTCACTGCGGCCAATACACCACGGGAATCACTCAGTTCCTTTTATTTTTGTTGACCACGCTTTCATTAAAATTATTTTATCTCTGGTATCAAAGGAAAATCATTCCTGTGACTACCAGCTTTTGCAATGTGCTGATGAAGAAGAAAAGGAACTAATCTCACGTTGAATTGTCCTGTGGCGGAATGGTCACCGCAAGGAGTCCTGCACGAGTCGACCACGGCAAGTAGGCCACGGCAAGTTGGCTGCAGCGAATTGACATAGACCAGGGGTAGGCAATCTTGGCTCTTCTATGACTCGTGGACTTCAACTCCCAGAATTCCTGAGCCAGCTATGCTGAGGGGACAGGGAGAGGTTTCCAAGCTGAGCCAGGCTTGCTCAGGAATTCTGGGAGTTGAAGTCCACGAGTCATAAAAGAGCCAAGGTTGCCTACCCCTGACCTAGGCATTCCTAATGTATTTTTCTCTTTTGATATTGTTAAATTGGTATCGTTTAACAGGTGAAAAATCCGCAGGAATCTAAAGAAACTGACCAACAAATCACGACACATACCCAGCCAGACAGAAATGCAATGGATAATAATGGCAGATGTTCATTTTAAGCTCGATTAGATAGCAACTGCAGTTAATTCAAAATAGTATTCATCAGTAAAAATATGTACCGGTGTTACTGGCGGGAATAACATTTTAAAATATATACCCATATATTTTTTTCCATATTATCAACTCTTCCCGAATGACCCAAAAGAGTTTAGGCATCCTTAACACGTTCAGAACCTCATCAACTGACAGAGCAGGGAAAAGATCAGAAGCATTCATTTTTGGTAGATTAATTTAGCAATAACAAGCCTCAAATCAACCAGGTCAACTTTTCCACTCATTTCATCATATTCTTGCTTCAACTTCTCCTCTCTGTTATTTTTAGTTTCGTCTGTGTAAACCATTTTAGTTAAACCTAATGTTTTGTCACTGTCACAACCCCTCCCACTTGCCTGCACTGTGCATGACAAATCACTCCAAAGATCTCATTACCACGGGGCAAAAAACAAACAGTAATAAGATAAGATAAGATAAGATAAGATAAGATAAGATAAGATAATCTTTATTGTCATTTTTTTACTGTGGGCATAACGGCACACATCAAAAATGAAATTTAGTTGCCCACTCTCAAAGTGAAACACATACATGACACACATCTAAGCATACTATGTACAACATATGTGTAGACCCACACCCCTACATATACATAACAAATAAATATTAACTACTGTCCATCTTGAATTTATAACGGAAGGAGGAAGCTTGAGAGTTCACAAGGTTAATGCTGTATGGAATGAAACTATGGCTGAATCTGGATGTTCTGCTACGGATACCACGAAGCCTCCTTCCAGAAGGGAACAAGGAAAACAGGTTGTGAAGAGGATCTGTAGCGTCCCAGATGATCTTACGGACCCTGCTCAAGCAACGCTTCTGTGCTATGTCCTGGATGGGAGGGAGGGAGCTGCCAATGATCTTTTCAGCCATCCTCACCACTCTCTGCACCGCCTTCCTGTCTGAAGCAGTGATACTTCCAAACCAGACTGTGATGATGTATGACAGAATGCTCCCGATCGTTCCTCTGTAGAAAGTGGTAAGGACAGGGAAAGGAAGATGTGCTTTTCTCATGCAATGCAGAAAATGCAGGCACTGCTGTGCCCGCTTCACCAGGGTTTCGTTGTTGAGCAACTAAGCCAGCCTACTCGTTAGCTGCACACCCAGGAATTTGATGCTGTTAAATTTCTCCACAGGTGTTAGTCTTACATTTTTTCAGAACTAAAAAAAAAGAGGGCCAGGTGAATAGACAAGCTTTACGAATGAAGAACTAGCTCTTGCAAGGACCGCAAAGGAAGCTTTTCATTCGTGCACGTGTTTAACACGTCTTGGGCTTCTCTGCTGAGACATATCTGGCAAATTAAAATTTTCTGGTTCTCTTGACGAATCAAGGCAAGGTAATTAGCAATCACACACTGAGCTCATTCCAAGGAAAATATGGATGCTGCCAGGATAATAGGCTTATGGACAGAACAAGTGAAAAAAGAGACTAAAGGCTGATTGCAAGTTTAAGTTCACTATAAGAATCTGACCAACTAACAGTCAAGGGAAATGCGCGGGAGATAAGACAGTCATTCAAGGTGGAGTGGATTTAGATCTCTTGTGGACACACAGGGACTCATGACTTATGACATGTTTGATCCCTCCCTTGGGCTCAGCCTGGTCATCTACAATGGCTGGGTTAGTGCTCAGAAAAAGCCTTCTTTAATTTCTCCAATCTTTTCAGTCCAAAGATTCAGGATCAGTTCCCTGTTACCATTCCAGACAAATGGAAGTTTCACCTTAATTCCAGGTTGCTTCTCTCCTTGATTAGTTCAATCAATCAATCAATCAATCAGAATAGAGCTGGAAGGGACATCGGAGGTCTTCTAGTCCAACTCCCTGCTTGTTACTTGTTCTGGGACTTGCTGGGAATGTGGGAGCATTTGGGGAACATTTGGAGCAATAAAGGAGCGGTTTGAACTGCCAGCTGATGGTGCGGCCTCTGTGCCATGCCCTGGGTCATCACACTCTACTTTGATGCGCCATCTGTGTTAGCGAGCCAAATACACGACACCCGGACTTTACTCCCTAGCAAACGAGAATGTTAAATGAGCTCCGAGTGCCATGAACCGTTTCTGTCTAAGCGAGGGAGCAAAAACGAAACCATTCCTTGCTTCAGATGAGCAGCTCTCTAAGGGTAGTTTCCCCGTAATTGGCCACCTCCCTGAGCCTCTGCAAACAGGGCTGATCGTTTGACAGAACAAGCTGTCTTTACCTGTTTATTAGTGCCAGCTTATGTTTTGCGTTCAGGAAATAATTAGTCTCTGTAAGCATACAAACCCTAAATCAATCGTAGACTAATTGGTTGGGGGAGAGGTGAAATCAATTTCTCCAATCTGAAGTTTCTGTCTTATGACCTTTAAAGTTTTAATTGGATGTGATATCAGAGGCTTTCCACGGATACATAGAGATGAGGTGTGGCACACCACCACGTTAAAAGGGAAGGCGAGTAAGTTTAGCTTTCATTGGACTGTCCCATAAGGCTTGGAGACCAGTCAAATGTCTAAAGTCTACATCTAAGAGTGGTGCTGAGCCTTCTTAGAGGGAGAAAAAAAGCATTATCAAGTTTAATGTTAATGAAAAAGATAAAAATGTTGACACTTTGGAGAGAATTCAGAGAAGAGCGACAAAAATGATTAGGGGCCTAGAAGCTAAAACATACAAAGAACAATTGCAGGAAGTGGGTAGACCTAGTCTAGTGAAAAGAAGGACGAGGAGTGACATGATAGCTATCTTCCAATACTTGATGGGCTGCCCCAAGGAAGAGGGAGTCAAGCTACTTTCCAAAGCACCTGAAGGCAGGACAAGAAGCAACGGGTGGAGCTTTTTTTTCCTGCCTGGTAGCGCTGAGGCGGCAACACGATGCCTGGAGTAACTGTAAAAGACGTCAACCAGCAGGAGTTTGTACGGGCCCTTGCAGCCTTTCTCAAAAAGTCAGGTAAACTAAAGGTACCTGAATGGGTGGACACAGTCAAACTAGCCAAGCACAAAGAATTGGCTCCATATGATGAGAACTGGTTTTATACCAGAGCTGCGTCCACGGCCCGTCACCTTTATCTTCGGGGTGGTGCTGGAGTCGGCTCCATGACCAAGATCTATGGGGAATCGCCAGCGTAATGGCGTGATGCCCAGTCACTTCAGCTGGGGCTCCAAAAGTGTTGCCAGGAGGGTGCTCCAGGCTTTGGAAGGGCTCAAAATGGTGGAGAAGGACCAGGATGGAGGTCGCAAACTTACCCTCAGGGACAGAGGGATCTGGACAGGATTGCTGGACAGGTAGCAGCTGCGAGCAAGAAACATTAAAATGGAGTTCAGTTTAAAAATAAAGTTCTTTATTTACTGAAGCTGAAAAAAAAAAAAAGAAGCAACGGGTGGAAACCAATCAAAGAGAGAAGCAACCTGGAACTAAGGAGAAATTTCCTGACAGTGAGAACAATTAATTAGTGGGGCCAGTTGCCAAGTGTCTGAATTTTGATTGTGTGACCGTGGGCATGCTGCAAGGGCCGTTAAGTGTGAATAACAGTCACGCGTCACTTTTTTTTCAGTGCCGTTGTAACTTCCCAGGGCCACTAAACGAAAACTTGTAAGCCGAGGGCTACCTGCAAATAGGAAAAGATATTGAAGGATGAAGTTCCTGCCTACTTTCAAATTCCATGGAACGGTCTTAGGAAAATGCTGCTCTGTTGGAGGCCAATTCAGTAATGAGAAAAGCGCAATCTTTTGGCCTGGGCTCTTTAAACCAGGCAAATAAATTCCTTTCCCCTCTCCTTTTTTTTTTTTTTTTCAGGGAAAAAAATCTGAAGCGGGCTGCTGTCGGGCTTCTCGTTTCAGCTTCACTAAGCACGAGGCTGGATAAAATCCTTTTCTGCTGCTGATGTTGTCGTCCCAACCATCCAAATCTGTGCTGAAATTTGTTAATCAAAGGAGCCTGGGCATTGTTCCTGGGCCATCGGAGCCCCTTCCCAGATTGTTGCACGAGTGTTTTTTCCCTTTAGTCTTCCCAGCCCAGGTCCTCTTTTAATTTGCAACAGCAGGTTTGGCACCGCTCGGCTCTTCCTAATGAAAAAGCCAGAGAGTAGGCAGGTCAATCCAAACAAAACAGATTCATAACATAAAAGCTGAACGCCTTCTCCTCAGACAAATCACACAAATGCCAAATGGCAATTTGGTGACAGCTGAGCCTCCTATTACATGTGAATTTGCTGTAAATCTATCTGATGCATTTCAGAGCCTGGCTATCAACTCTCTGCTTCATGTTTCAACTTAGAAGTCTCGATAGATAGATAGATAGATAGATAGATAGATAGATAGATAGATAGATAGATAGATAGATAGATAGATAGATATAGAGATAGATGGATATTAGAGAGAGTTCTCCCCATATTTGGGCTGATCGGGTGCATCATAAAAACACTTAAGACATACACACACACACACACACACACACACACACACACACACACATATATATATATATATATATATATATATAGAGAGAGAGAGAGAGATGGATATGGATAGATATAGAGATAGATAGATATAGACACAGAGAGAGATGGATAGATAGATAGATAGATAGACAGACAGACAGACAGACAGACAGATAGATAGACAGACAGACAGATATAGATATAGATATACACAGACAGACAGACAGACAGACAGACAGACAGACAGACAGACAGAGCAGTAATTTGGGGACAAATCAAATTGCCTGCAATCCCTGTCATGCTAAACCCCCAAAGCAGCATGACTTTGTTTGTTTAGAAAATTTATATGACCACCTATCTGCTCACAGGGACTCTAGGTGGCTTACAAGCAATAAAAACACTTTATAAGGGGGAAAAAACTGCATAGCTCCCCACCCCCTGGCGACAACAAGCAATCAAACAACTTGACGGGCTCCGTCACACTCTGGGCTCTCCAGGCCCGCTGGCAAAACCAAGTCTTCAGGGCCTTGTGAAAGAGTGTCGAAGTGGGGGCCAATCTAATTTCTGAAGGGATCAATTAATCAATCAAAATAGAGCTGGAAGGGATCTTGTAGGTCATCTAGTTCAACCCCCTGCTTAAGCAGGAGACCCTGCACCATTTCTGGCAGATGGCCGTCCAGTCTCTTCTGAAAAGCCTCCAGTGATGGAACACCCATGACTTCTGGAGGCAGGTTGTTCCACTGGTTGATTGATCTCACTGTCAGCAAATTTCTCCTTAGTTCTAGGTGGCTTCTCTCCTTGATTAGTTTCCATCCATTGTTTGACGATATTCCAAAGGGAAGGAGCCACCCTGGAGAAGGTGTTTCTTCTGGATTCCACCAGGTGTACCTCCTTAGGGGATGGGGCCCAGAACATTCCTTGCTTCTCCGCTCTAGTGGGTCCGGTGGATGTGACCGGCAAGAGACGGTCCCTCAGATAAGCTGGTCTCAAGCCAGGAAGGGCTTTAAAAGTGACAAACAGCACCTTGAATTGCACCTGGAAGCAGATCAGCAACCAATGCAGCTCCCAAAGCAGAGGTGACACATGTGCACACTTGGGTCTGCACAAAACCACGCGGGCCGCGGCATTTTGAATCAAATGGAGGTTCTGGATGTTTTTCAAGGGCAGCAGCCCAGTTGTTTTCTGCTCTTCACTAGAGGTCTATGGAGATTCTCGGTCACCCAGGTCCTAGTTATCCCAAAGGTGCTTTTTCACGAGGCAACTGGAGTTTCCTGTTTTGCTTTGAAGATGTTTCGCTTCTCATCCAAGAAGCTTCTTCAGCTCTGACTGGATGGTGGGGAAATGGAAGGATTTATACTCCGAAAACTAAATGAAGCAACGTTGTCATTCCATACGTTACAGGAATATCGGAAAAGCTCAGGAGGATCTTCAGCCAACACAACGTATGTGCACACTTCAAACCCACAAATACACTAAGGCAGAAGCTTGTCCACCCCAAGGATAAAACCCTCAGAAGCAACGTGGTATATTTAGTACAATGCAGTGAGCCGTGTCCAGATGTCTACACCGGGGAAACAAGACAACCACTTCATAAATGCATGGCACAACATAGGACAGTGGTGGCAAACCTATGGCACGCGTGCCAGAGGGGGCACTCAGAGCCCTCTCTGTGGGCACACACACCTCGCTCTTTGGCTAAGTCTTCACAGGAAAAAGCTATTTCTCAAGCCCCTTCCTAGCCAAAACAAGCCTCAGGGGCAAGCACGCTGTTTTCAGCTTTGAATTATATCAACTCTGACGCCAGAAATAGACGAACAGATGACCTGAGTGCTGCACGTGTTGCTCTCAAACTTACAAAGTTTGAGCCACGGTTAGACAAATTATCAGCATGCATACAACAGCAAAAATCACATTAAGTGTTCAAGGGCATGCCAAACGCAAACTTTTACCTTTCAGTAAAAAGTTATTTGTATCGCTGAAAGCTCTGTTATTGTGTTTTTCTTTTAAGACAAAAGATGTTAAGGTATGAGTTGTTTTTTTTCCAAACTAAAACTTCCGTATTCAGATTAAATTGCCATGTGGGCACTTTGCGATAAATAAGTGGGTTTTGGGTTGCAGTTTGAGCACTTGGTTTCTAAAAGGTTCTCCATCACTGACATAGGAGAACAAACCCATCAGGACAAGATTCAGCAGTCCATCTGCATTTAAAAGACAAAGGCCACTGACAGGACAAACCACCTGTACATAAACAGAGACGAAACCCCACTCCCTTCTAGCACTGAGGATGTTACCTAGTTGGGTAATGAAAGAATCAAGAAAACCACCACATTCGGAGAGCACCAAGAACTCCACAGTCTTCTCCCTCAGTCTTCTCCTTTCAACAAACTCCACACCCTTCTAAGACTGATGCTGTTACCTAGTTGGGTAATGAAACATCCGAAAAAAACAACCAGCACCACACAGTCCTCCTCCTCCTCCTCCTCCTCCTCTCTACAAACCCCACACCATTCTAGGATTGATAGTGGTACCTAGTTGGGCAATGAAATCTCTGCAAAAACAAAAAGCAACACAAAAACTAAGCTCAGAGTGCATCAAGGAGCACACAGTCCTCCTCCTCCTCCTCCTCTTCCTCTTCCTCTCCACAAACCCCACACCCTTCTACGACTGATGGTGTTACCTAGTTGGATAATGAAACATCTGCCAAAAAAACAAAACAAAAACAACACAAAAACTAAGTTCAGAGTGTATCAAGGACCACATAGTCCTAGTTCTCCTCCTCCTCCTCCTCCTCCTCCTCCTCCTCTTCCTCCTCCTCTCCACAAACCCCACACCCTTCTACGACTGATGGTGTTACCTAGTTGGGTAATGAAACATCTGCCAAAAAAACAAAACAAAATCAACACAAAAACTAAGCTCAGAGTGTATCAAGGATCACATAGTTCTAGTTCTCCTCCTCCTCCTCTCCACAAACTCCACACCCTTCTACGACTGATGGTGTTACCTAGTTGGGTAATGAAACATCTGCAAGAAAAAAACCAAGCTCAGAGAGCACCAAGGACCCCACATTTTGTTCTTCCTCTTAGGTAGTGAACTCTTAGCAAAGAGTAGCAATAAGAAGCAGGAGAGAAATGTTAAGAGAGCTATCTGGCCATAACGTGATGTACGGTTATTTATCTACTCAATCTGCAAAGCCTCTTACTGCTTATTCCAAAATTCAAGGCTACTTAGAGCAATTTAAAAATACATAAGTGGAACAATAAAAACAATGCACTTGAAATTAAACTTACACTGATGGAAAAGAGCAGGCAGAACTAAATGAGGGCTGTTCATACAAATGGTATGTGCTGAAGCCAATTCTCTCTAAAATAAAATGGTTTTTCGTTTCCAGTGAAGAATGAAGACACACAACGGTTAGCATTGGGCCATCTGGATGAAAACCTATTGTTGTTGCTACTCTGGAGCTGCCACCATGCGTGACAATCAAGAGGCAACTCTTCAGAGATTGCGGAGATAAAAACGAGAAGGGAAATATACAAAATGCATTCCCTGACATAATAACGATTTTTTTAAAAAAAAGTCCAAGTGTCTAGGCCAGGGGTAGGCAACCTTGACTCTTTTATGACTCGTGGACTTCAACTCCCAGAATTCCTGAGCCAGCCTGGCTCAGCCTTGAAACCTCTCCCTTTCCCCTCAGCGTGGCTGGCTCAGGAATTCTGGGACTTGAAGTCCATGAGTCATGAAAGGGCCATAGTTCCGCCATACTGGCTCAGGAATTCTGGGAGTTGAAGTCCACGAGTCATGAAGGGGCCATAGTTCCCCCATGCTGGCTCAGGAATTCTGGGAGTTGAAGTCCACGAGTCATAAAAGAGCCAAGGTTCCCTACCCCTGGTCTAGGCAAAGGTTTCAAACTTGCCCACAAGAAAGAATCCATTTTCTCATTCCTGAAAGAGAAGTTTACCACAAAAAATAATGGTTTTATTCTCCAATATATCCTCAATTTAAACAAAGAGGAGCTCTGGCTGATAGAACTCTACTAAAAAATAAATAGAAAGGCCAATCAAAGCAGAAACCAGGGTGCATGAAAGTGTGGCATGTATTCTGAATATAAAACCAGAAGGAAACTCTTTGTATTGCACATATTACCGCAAACCTCAAAACTAATTTGTTGAATAGTCCATTGCTTTCATAATCCTTTTTAGCTACTTAATCTCCAATAACTTTTCCATGCATGAACAACGTTTTTAAATTGAATTAGTAGGAAGGGAAGGGAGGGAGGGAGGGAGGGAAGGAAGGAAGGTGGGAGAGAGGAAGGAAGGAGGGAAGGAAGGAGGGAGGGAGGGAGAGGGAGGGAGGAAGTAAAGAAGGGTGAGAGAGAGGAAGGAAGGAGGGAAGGAAGGAAGGAAGGAAAGGAGGGAGGATGGGTGGGAGAGAGGAAGGAAGGAAGGAGGGAGGGAAGGAGAGAGAGGGAGGATGGAAGGAAGGAAGGGTGAGAGAGAGAAAGGAAGGAGGGAAGGAAGGAAGGAAAGGAGGGAGGATGGGTGGGAGAGAGGAAGGAAGGAAGAAAGGAAGGAAGGAAGGAAGGAAGGAAGGAAGGAAGGAAGGAAGGAAGGAAGGAAGGAGGGAGGGAAGGGAGGGAGGGAGGGAAGGAGAGAGAGGGAGGGAGGAAGTAAGGAAGGGAGGGAGAGAGGAAGGAAGGAAGGAAGGAAGGAAGGAGGGAGGGAGGGAAAGAAGGGAGGGAGGGAGGGAAGGAGAGAGAGGGAGGGAGGAAGTAAGGAAGGGTGGGAGAGAGAAAGGAAGGAAGGAAGGAAGGGAGAAAGGGAAGAAGATAGATTCCAACAAATGGATACTTTAAGTACCTCTGATATCTAGTTTTCTTTCAAATTATTTTGAAAGCATGAAAATCAGCTGAGTGACTCTGGGCCAATCACCAGGAGATTCAATAAACAATAAACAAAGGGGACCCTAAACTTGCAGAAAAAAAAGTTAGGAACAAAAAAAAAAAAAATAAGAGTAAAGATACAGCAGACAACAGGTACTGCATCCAGTTTTGGTAAAAAAGGTTTGAGACTCTAGAAAGAGTACAGAGAAGAGCAACAAAGATGATTAGGGAACTGGAGGCTAAAACAAAAAAGGAACGGCTGCTGGAATTGGGTATGTCTCGTTTAATGAAGAGAAGGACGAGAGGAGACATGATAGCAGAGTTAGAGTGCAGTTAGAGTGCAGTACTGCAGGCCACTTTAGCTGACTGTGTTCAGCAGGTCAGCAGTTCAAATCTCACCGGCTCAAGGTTGACCCAGCCTTCCATCCTTCCGGGGTAGGTAAAATGAGGACCCAGATTGTTGGGGGCAATGTAAATATATACAGACATTGCTTACTGGTGTACACCGCTTAGAGAGTGCTTGCACTTAAAGCGGTATATAAGTCTCATAAATAAATAAATAAAAAGAAAATCTCAGGGGCTGCCCCAAAGAAGAGGGAGTCAAGCTATTCTCCAAAGCGCCTGAAGGCAGGACAAGAAACAACCTAGACCAAGGAGAAATTTTCTGACAATTAGAACAATTAACCAGTGGAACAACCTGCCTCCAGAAGCGGTGAATGCGCCAACACTGGAAGTTTTTAAGAAGAGACTGGACAGCCATTTGTCTGGAATGGTATAGAGTTTCCTGCCTGAGCAGGGGGTTAGACTAGATGACCTCCAAGGTCTCTTCCAACTTTATTATTATTATTATGGATCATCGCACAGTCAGCCAGATGTTCAGACTGGATTTGGCATTTTGTCTACCTATCGAGTCCTTACCCAGGACCTGGGATAGGCAGATGTGGATGTTTGATGGTATTACAGATATCGTCGCAGGATGGAAGCAGTTCCTAATAAGGCCGCCTTTTGCAATTGACTAATAGCGAATTTGTCAATGCCAATGGTGTTCAAGTGGTGCTCCAGTTGTTTTGGGATTGCACCCAAGGAGCCTATGACTATTGGTACTACCCTTGCTTGCTTTTGCCACAGTCTTTCTATTTCTATTTGTAGGTCTTTGTATTTTGTTATCTTCTCCAGTTCTTTCTCTTCTATTCTGCTGTCTCCAGGCACTGCCACGTCCACTATCCAGACTTTTTTGTCTTTCTTATCGACAATTGTTAAGTCTGGGGTGTTATGTTGCAGGTGCTTGTCTGTTTGAATTCTGAAGTCCCAGAGCAGTTTAATTTTATCATTTTCTATGACTTTCTCTATTTTATGATCCCACCAGTTTTTGCTTACAGGCAAATGATATTTTTTGCAGATCTTCCAATGCACCATTGTTGCTACTTTGTCATGCCGCTGCTTGTAATCAGTCTGTGCAATCTTCTTGCAACAGCTTACCAAGTGGTCCACTGTTTCTTCAGCTTCTTTGCATAGGCGGCACTTACTGTCTGTTGCTGTCTTCTCAATTTTGACTTTGTATGCATTTGTCCTTAAGGCTTGGTCTTGTGCAGCCAGAATTAGTCCCTCGGTCTCTTTCTTCAGTTTTCCTGCTCTTAGCCATTGCCAGGTTTTATTATTATCTGCTTTCCCAGCTATTTTTTTCATGTATTGGCCATGTAGTGCTTTGTCTTCCCATGCCTCTATTCTGTTCTTCATTTGATCTTTCTTGTAGGCCAGTTGTTATTATTATTATTATTATTATTATTATTATTATTATTATTATTATTATTATTATTATTAGACTAAAACTAAGAAATTTGGCACAGCAGCTCAAAGCAGTTGAGATTTCAGAAGGAGAACAATTAGAAAAAGAGAGCACGGTGGGAAAGGAAAAAAATAAAGAAGGCCCAACGACAAGACTTAGCAAAAAGAAATTAGAGCAGAAAGGTTTTTCATGTATAATGGAAGTGTTTTAGCAACTGACAATTCACTTGCTGCCAAAGCTTTATGCTAAGTCAGAGGTCCCCAACCTTTGCGGCTTGGCAGCCAGGCAGAGGGGAGAGAGGGAACTGGGCCGTGCGAGCTGTGGACCGGCGCACGCATGTGTGCACACAGCTCAACTTGTACAAGTTGAGTTGAGCACGTGTGTGCATGCACACTGGCCCGCCGCTTGAACAGGATGAGCTGCATGCATCATGCATGTGTGATGGCCCGCCGCTTGCACGGGCCGGTTTCATATAGGCTTGGGAGTTGGGGACCCCTGTGTTAAATGATAGGTTTTTTTTAGAAAAAAAAAAAAAAGAAATATCAACCAGAAAATGAAGAGTAATTCAGTTGCAAAAACTGAGCATTATCTGGTCAGTGGGATGGGATCTGAAAGAACCACTTCCGGGACTTCATAGCAGCTTTGGAGGGCTATGTTGAGGAGTGGGTGATTTTGTGTTTGTTTGTGTGCATGTAGCCAGACACAGATTCTACTCAATTCCTCATTAAGAAGACTGGACATAGGAATCATTTGGTTTGCTTTCATTAATATTTTTAAATACACTAAATAACTTCATTGTAGACCTATTAATTGTTCGTCCTGCTAGCTATTTCCAAGCTATAGCCTATAGTCCAAAGCTTCATGCAAATAAAAGGAACACTGCCTCTTGTGCTGGTAATTCATGAAGATCACATTCATCTTTCCTATTTTATGTCCAATGCCATGAGTATCGCATTTAAATTCAGTCATATCAGGGTTGCCCTGAAGAAGAGGGAGTCAAGCTATTTGCCAAAGCACCAGAGGACAGGACAAGAAGCAATGGATGGAAAGTAATCAAGGAGAGAAGCAATTTCCTGACAGTGAGAACAATTAAGCAATAGAACGAGTTGCCTCCAGAAGCTGTGAATGCTCCAACACTGGAAATTTTTAAGAAGAGATTGAACCATCATTTATCTGAAATGGTATAGGGTTTCCTGCCTGAGCAGGGGGTTGGACTAGAAGACCTCCAAGGTCCCTTCCGTCTAGTCCAGTCCAGTCCAGTCCAGTCCATTTTATATTTATTATCTGACGGAATGGTTTTTTCCCAAGCGTTATTACCCATTCAATTCAATTTAGCAGATTGGGCATGCTGCCGATCATGTCAGCCAAAGAATGCTGAGTGGTGAGGAATAGAAGGGTCTTTTCTGCTGTGGCCCTCCCACTCTGGGGAACACCATCCCCTCAGAGATCAGAATGGTCCTAATCCCATTGGCTTTTCACAAAGTTTTAAAAATCTGGCTATTTACTCAGGTACTGGGCGTGGAATATGTTAAGGGCTCTGTTACTTGGCTTTACTATTCGTTAATTAATAATCACAGCTGCTGTTTGTGCTTAACTATTTTGTAGATGTTTTGATTTGTTTTAATGTTTTTTAAATTGTTGTACTTGTTATACCCTTTTAGAATTTGAAGCCGCCCAGAGTCGCTTTGTTGAGTTGAGCGGCTTATAGAAATTGAATGAATGAATGAATGAATCACATCTAGGTTTAGACTGGAGTCAGACATCTGTCTAAACCATGGTTAGTTTAAAAATAAATATGACCAGCTGGATCAATGGAAGACCCTGAGCTTAGAAATCACAATAGCAAACCAACAAGACTTACTACATGCTATGAATTAATATTTAGATATTAAATATTTAAGCTGTACGTAGTTCTTTCCCTCTCCAAATTTCCAGAGCGGGGCCTTTTCATATTTGTTTCTTTAATAATTTATGCCCCCATCTGAAGCAGGGTGGAATATTCAGAGTCTGGAGCTCAACAATGAGGAGAAGCAAATTTTACAACAATGACCATCAGGTGTCTTTTGTAGAAGAAAAATGGCCTCAGAACAACGGCCCCAGTTTTATAGAGGTTGAAGGTTACAACGGAGGAAATCCTACAGAGTTGATTTGCTGGAAAATTTTGGAAAAGCTAGACTGGGCCCTTGACTTTGTACTGGGAATTTGTTTTCACAATTCTGGACATCCCAGGAACAAAACCAAGGAAGTCCATCATTAAAGAGATGGAAAATGGAGATGATCGGGCTAATTGAGGGTGATATTTAAAGTCCCTCACTTTATTAGCATTCGTTATTAGGACTAAGACAGTGTTTCCCAACCTTGGCCATGTGAAGATGTGTGGACTTCAATTCCCAGAATTCCCCAGCCAGCCAGCACAGCTGGGGAATTTGTGGGAGTTGAAGTCCACACATCTTCAAGTGATCAAGGTTGGGAAACACTGGAGTAAATCATGAATTGATGAAGTGGCTTCTATACTTTGGTTTAGATAGGATTGCAAAAGGTCTTTGTCTGGGGGGGGGGCAAGATGGATCTGTCCAGTTCTGATAGGATTAGGTCAGGGGTAGGCAATCTTGGCTCTTTTTATTTTCAACTCCCAGAATTCCTGAGCCAGCCATGCTGAGGGGAAAGGGAGAGGTTTCCAAGCTGAGCCATGCTGGCTCAGAAATTCTGGGAGTTGAAGTCCACGAGTCATAAAAGAGCCAAGGTTGTCTACCCCTGGATTAGGCAAAGAGAGAAACCGGGTTTGACCCTGAACGCATCTAAAAGACAGGAAGGGAAAGGGTTCAAGACTCCATTTTGTTTGTTAGATTTTTCTCCACCACTACTACCACAACAGGGCAGCTTAATAATAGCAGATCTGAAAGAAGAGGCAATAAAACAAGGTTGTGCTTGTAATTTCCCAGCGCACAGTCAACGATTGTGGTCCTGGGACTATTTGGTTGATGAGAATGGGTTAAGGTTGTGCAGAATTACAGCACTGGGGATCTGTACCAGGGTCATGCAGTGGCTTTCCCGCAGTTGGACAGTCCAGCTATTGATCTGATTATGCAACACTCACAGAGGCATTCTCGGCAACGATTGATATTAAAATTATATTTTAAAGCAACATTTAACTTTCATTGTTATTATTATTTTGCTCACTTGAATTACACCAAGTTTCATTGTCCCTTCTCACTGCTCCATCTGCTCTTGACCAAAGGCTGACCGATGTTCTTTTGGGGACGTGTGGAGGTAATCCTTGGCTTACCGCAGTTTGCTTAGTGACCATTCAAAGTCACAACGGCACTGAAAAATGTGACTTGTGGCCATTTTTCCCACACGTATGACCGTTGCAACATCCCCAGGGTCACGTGCTCAAAATTTGAACGCTTGTCATGCATCCAGATCATGATCATGTGTCTGGGGGGGGGGGGAATGTTGTGACAGCTGTGGTCATAAGTCGCCTTTTTAAGCACTGTCATAACTTCAAATGGTCGCTAAACAAATAGCTATAATTCATTTGACTTTGATATTCCACTTTATCTAGCTTGACTCCAACAATGACAGTCTGTATTATGATGAAAATTCTTTAATTTCACAACATATAGCAATGATGGAGAACCTTTTAGAGACCGAGTGCCCAAACTGCAACCCAAAACCCACTTATGCATCATCGGGTGCCGGGTGGGCGTGGCCCATTGGCTGGGCGTGGCTGCGATGGTAATGACAGACTGGGTGGGACTAAAAAGTTCAATCAATCAATTCCAACTTTGCAAGATCTTTTTTTTTCCCGCGAGAAGTTGAAATTGACTGATTGAACCTTTTTTTTGTACACGGTGGCGGAGGCCTAAAGCAAAAAAGTTTTATAAAACCCAGCTGAAGGCCTAGGACTGGGGCAATGGCGTGCGTGCCCACAGAAAGGGCTCTGAGTGCCGCCTTTGGCACCCGAGCCATAGGTTCGCCACCACTGACATATAGGAAGATTCAACCATAGTTTCAATTGGGAAAATGTGACTCTCCTAGATCGGGCCAAGTCCAAAAATGCCAGGGAATTTCTAGAAGCCTGGCACTCTGACAATCAGCCATCAATAGACACATGGGCATTATCAACATCTATAGACTGTGCAAAAGAGACAATCAACCAGCCCCAAAGAGAAAAGGACTCCAGCATCTCTCCACCAATGATCAGTACTCAGATAAGCAGAGATTAACTCCAAGGTCAACTTCAGACCAACAATCAAGTAAGCAACACCCCAATCAAGAAACTGTCAAAGTGCCAACAGTAAACAGCCCAACCAAAGGATCCCTTAGACTCCCCCACCCACCCAGAAAGGCAAGACACAGAATATAAACTGAGAGCAAACAGCACTCCCTACTAGCCTTGATGATGTTATCTAGCTGGGTCATGAAACGTCTGCAAGAAAACAAGCAACTTCAGAGAGCATCAAGGAATCCATAGTCGTTGTCCTCCTCCTCCTCCTCCTCCTCGTCCTCTCCACAAACCCCGCTCATTTCTAGCACTGAGGATGTTACCTAGTTGGGTCATGAAACGTCCGCAAGAAAACAAGCAAGCTCAGAGAGCATCAAGGAATCCATAGTCGTTGTCCTTCTCCTCCTCTTCCTCCTCCCCCCTCCTCTTCCTCTTCACAAACCCCGCTCATTTCTAGCACTGAGGATGTTACCTAGTTGGGTCATAAAATGTCCGCAAGAAAACAAGCAAGCTCAGAGAGCACCAAGGACCCCTCATTTCAACCCTACAAATATTCTCCTTCGTGGATAACAGCCTCTTTTTTCACTAGTCAAGACTCTTCGATTCTACATGAAGAAACTTCTCCGTGTTCAATTTTTAAACAGGAGTCTGATTCTTTGATCGCATCGATGAGATACACTGGCAGGTACCAGAAAATAAATTGGGAGCAGAGAGGTTCATGGACAGAACTGCCTGCCCCTACAACTCTGATGGTGCAATGTTGGAAGAGTGCCCGCTGTTTAAGGAAAAGCAGTCGAGAGAGAAAGACAGGCATGGAAAGGACCTAAAGGAGAATACACGCAAAACTGTCCCAGAGGTGCTTTTTTCAGGAGGCAACTGGACTTTCTCGTTTGGCTTTGAAGACGTTTCACTTCTCATCCAAGAGGCTTCTTCAGCTCTGAATGGATGGTGGGGAAACGGAAGGATTTATACTCCTTGCAGACAGCCGGTCATTTGCCTTCTTTTGGAGAGTCGTTTGAGGCCACTTGAAGGTTTTTACCTGTGTCCTCAGGGTCACCTGAGTGGTGCAAATGGGTGCGGAGCCTTCTTGGCTGCTGGATGTTTACTGCCCTGGATCCCTTCCCTGTTGAAGACGGGCACAGGCCATTGGGGCTGAGTCTGTGTGGTCTGCATCTTAAACTGAAACGCAAACGGTTCCTGTAGTCTGCCATGTTTTCTGAGAAGCGAAACATCTTCAAAAAAGGGGAAAAAAAGGAAGTCCACTTGCCTCCCGAAAAAGCACCTGTGGGACAACCATGACCCAGGACATGCAAAGCTGTTCGCAAGCTTCCTTCCAAAGCAGTAATATTAAATCAACTTGGTTTGTAAAGAAGTCTTTGCATTAGAAATCTGATCTTTTTTCTCCAATATTCCTGAGTTCATTCCAGTCCAGCAGTTAAGACTAAAAGATGAACTCTGGGGTGATCAGCACGGAACACGAAAACCTTGCAATCAAAATACATTGTCCAGTTTTTTTTAAAGACGGATCATTAAGTAGAGACTGAGTTATTATTCTCCTGAATTTATATTTATACTTTTCTCGTGTTGTGCGGTGGCTTCTAATTAACCCAGCAAAGTCAGAGATGCAACGTGCCCCATTATATGTTTGGATTTACATTGGTTTACTCAAGATCATGCTGCCTCCAGGGTATGAATATTGTAACGGGCTGATAATTATAACTCTCTAGGCAAAATTTGAATATGAAAAAAACAAGGATAACAGCCTGGCCACCAAATATAGGTTAGTCTACTCGATTGTGTTACCCATAGCTTCCTGAAAAGAAGACCCAACCCCCTGCTCTTCAAACAGGAGACCTTATACCAATTCCAGACAACCCATGCTACATTCAGACATCTTTTCGAAGTTCTCAACTTCCACAAAAACTACTATCATATAATAATAATGATGACTAACTTTTAATTCAAATTTGTGCAGAATAATAATAATAATAATTTATTTATTTATGAGACTTATATACCGCTTTAAGTGCAAGCACTCTCTAAGCGGTGTACACCAGTAAGCAATGTATATATATATTTACATTGCCCCCAACAATCTGGGTCCTCATTTTACCTACCCCGGAAGGATGGAAGGCTGAGTCAACCTTGAGCCGGTGAGATTTGAACCGCTGACCTGCTAAACACAGTCAGCTAAAGTGGCCTGCAGTACTGCACTCTAACTGCTGCGCCACCTCGGCTCCTTACTCAATAATAATAATAATAATAATAATAATAATAATAATAATAATAATAATAATAATAATAATATACCCCAGACTTAACAATTGTCGATAAGAAAGACAAAAAAGTCTGGATAGTGGACGTGGCAGTGCCTGGAGACAGCAGAATAGAAGAGAAAGAACTGGAGAAGATAACAAAATACAAAGACCTACAAATAGAAATAGAACGACTGTGGCAAAAGCAAGCAAGGGTAGTACCAATAGGCATAGGCTCCTTGGGTGCAATCCCAAAACAACTGGAGCACCACTTGAACACCATTGGCATTGACAAATTCGCTATTAGTCAATTGCAAAAGGCGGCCTTACTAGGAACTGCTTCCATCCTGCGACGATATCTGTAATACCATTAAACATCCACATCTGCCTATCCCAGGTCTTGGGTAAGGACTCGATAGGTAGACAAAATGCCAAATCCAGTCTGAACATCTGGCTGACTGTGCGATAATCCATAATAATAATAATAATAATAATAATAATAATAATAATAATAATAATAATAATAATAATAATAATAATAGGAGGAGGAGGAGGAGGAGGAGGAAGAGGAGGAAGAAGAAGAGGAGGAAGAAGAGGAGGAGGAAGAAGTTGGAAGGGGCCTTAGAGGTCATCTAGTCTAACCCCCTGCTCAGGCAGGAAACCCTATACCATTTCACACAAATGGCTGTCTAGTCTCTTCTTAAAAACCTCCAGTGTTGGAGTAGTCACAGCTTCTGGAGGCAGGTTGTTCCAATGGTTAATTGTTCTAACTGTCAGAAACTTTCTCCTTAACTCTAGGTTGCTTCTCTGCTTGATTAGTTTCCATCCATTACTTCTTGTCCTGCTTTCAGGTACTTTGGAGAATAGCTTGACTCCCTCTTCTTTGTGGCAGCCCCTGAGATACTGGAACACAGCTATCATGTCCCCCCTCGTCCTTTTCTTAATTAAACTAGACATACCCAATTCCAGCAACCGTTCCTTATATGTATTTTAGCCTCCAGTCCCCTAATCATCTTTGTTGCTCTTCTCTGTACTCTTTCCAGAGTCTCAACATCTTTTTTACATCATGGTGACCAAAACTGGATGCAGTATTCCAAGTGTGGCCTTACCAAGCATTGTAAAGTGGTATTAATACTTCATGTGATCTTGATTCTATCTCTCTGTTAAAGCAGCCTAGCACTGTGTTGGCTTTTTTGGCAGCTGCAGCACATGGCTGGCTCATATTTAAGTGATTGTCCACTAGGACCCCAAGATCCCTCTCACAGTTGCTACTATTGAGTAAGGTATGCATCATGATGTGATGCAATATGTATCACTGGAACGAAAGCATGCCATCTGATATTATTTGAGAAATTATTGCTTAAACCAGTCCCATGAAATGAAGCGGAGAACAATTTATATTCAAAATACTCTGTAGAAAGAGACGCTAGAAGTCAGCCCAGCACTGGCAGAATGCCCTCTATAAACTCTATTAAAAAAAAAAAAAGAATGACTCTTAATTGTACATTTCTGTAATCTCCATAATATCGGATAACAGCACCTTTCCATCCTTTGTTACCAACTGGAACAGACCACTTAATAGGAAACTGGAGTTAAAACGCTAAGGGTTTAATAAGGTGCAAGCTCAAAAGAAGCCATTTCAACATAAATCCAGAAATACAAAAAACTGAAGAAAAGGGAATATGAAAAGAGAAAGTGTATGGAATTTAAATCCCTGACTCTTTTTATATTTCTGTATACATACTATGAATATTTGTTTTCTGAGGTTTTCGCGGGTGTTTGTATGTAGGTCTTTGGTTATTCGTGTTTTCTCCTGCGTCAAATTGGAAGTGTCTTGGCGATGTTTCGACGAAGTCCCATTCGTCATCTTCAGGCTGGTGTTTTCGGCTTCGTGCTTCTAGGAGCAATGTGTGATCGTAACTGTTTCTTCCTTTTAACTGCCAGTGGGGGTATAAACTGATTGGATGGGAGCATGGCTGTGTTCTGATTGGGTGGAGGTGTGTTCTGATTGGTTAGGGGCTTGGCTGTGCTCTGATTGGATGTGGGGTTGGCTGTGATCTGATTGGATGGGGGAGTGTTCTGTTTGGGTGGGGGCTTTGTTGCGCTTGGGTTAATCTGAGTTGCAGGGGAATGTGAGATGGTGAGCTGCGTTGCTGTTGTTTGGTTTCGTGGTCATGGTCGTGCCTCATCTTCATGGTGGGTGTCAGTTTGAATATTCATATACATATAGGTAAATTCGTAACACAAACACACGCATAAGCAAAGATAAAAATGTGACAGGTGGTTAGTGATAACAGATGGAGACAATCAACCCCTGGCCTCTTTTATATGTTATGGGGTTGTTCAATATCTGCATAAAGTCACTTGTGGAGGACATTTGCTGACAGGTTAGATATTTCAACCCTAAGACAAACAGCTGCTAGAATAGTGATGCTATCTAAATCTTTGGGAATCTTTTAGAATCAGGATGAGAAGGAACTAGCTGAAGCTGAGCAAGATGGAGTGGCTTTAGGTTAGGAAGCCATCTGACTCAAGTAACGGATCCTTCTCTACATTAAACTGGACATACCCAATTCCAGCAAGCGTTCTTTCTATGTTTTAGCCTCCAGTCCCCTAATCATCTTTGTTGTTCTTCTTTGCACTCTTTCTAAAGTCTCAACCTCTTTTTTACATCATGGTGACCAAAACGGGATGCAAGATTCTAAGTGTGGCTTTACCAAGGCATTGTAAAGTGGCATTAATACTTCATGTGATCTTGATTCTCTGTTGATGCAGCCTAGCACTGTGTTGGCTTTTTTGGCAGCTGCAGCACACGGCTGGCTCATATTTAAGTGATTGTCCACCAGGACTCCAAGATCCCTCTCACAGTTACTACTATTGAGCAAGATACCACCTCTACTATACCTGTGCATTTGATTTTTCTTGCCTAAGTGCAGAAACTTACTTTTTTCACTGTTGAATTTCATTTTGTTAGATAGCGCCCAATGTTCAAGTCTGTCCAGATCCTTCTGTATCTTAAGTCTATCTTGTGAAGTGTTGGCTATTCCTGCCAGCTTGGTGTCATCTGCAAATTTGATGAGTTCCCCATCTATCCCCTCCTCCATATCGTTGATGAAGACAACAGAGCCCTGGGGCACCATGACTGCACCATGCATTAATAATAATAATAATGATAAAGTTGGAAGGGACCTTGGAGGTCATTTAGTCCAACTCCCTGCTCAGGCAGGAAACCCTATACCATTTTGGACAAATGGCTGTTTGTCCAGTTTCTTCTTAAAAACTTCCAGTGTTGGAGCATTCACAGCTTCTGGAGGCAGGTTGTTCCACTGGTTAATTGTTCTAACTGTCAGGAAGTTTCTCCTTGGTTCTAGGCTGCTTCTCTCTTTGGTTAGTTTGGTTAGTTTCCACCCATTGCTTCTTGTCCTGCCTTCAGGCACTTTGGAAAATAGCTTGACTCCCTCTTCTTTGTGGCAGCCCCTGAGATATTGGAACACAGCTATCATGCCCCCCCCCTCGTCCTTCTCTTCATTAAACTAGACATACCCAATTCCAGCAACCATTCCTTATATGTTTTAGCCTCCAGTCCCCTAATCATCTTTGTTGCTCTTCTCTGAACTCCTTCTAGAGTCTCAACATCTTTTTTACATCGTGGTGACCAAATGATGTGGTGATGTTATCTAGCCTGGTAATGAAATATCTGCAATCAAATCCAGAGAACCCCAAGAATTCAACGACAGAGATCTAGTTAAACCCCACCAACCAAATCTGTACTAATAAATCAAGAACTAATTACCTAATAGGGAATTACAATTTCCACCAAATAAATTGAATTATGTCTGAGTCATCAAGCATATTTTTTTTTAAAAAAAATAGATGCTGGGATAAACATCAGTTTTTATAATTAGGATGCATTGTTGTCATCAATATATTTTTACTGCTTAAGTTCTAATTATTTCAGGTTCTTCCAATTAGTTCATTTTCATCCACAAATCAAAGATGCCAGAAATTAATCATCACACACGTAAATAAAGAGTCTAGGTTTTCTTGCAGTATAATGTCTGCCAAATCTGATGCCCGCGGAATGAGTATTCACAGCCTTAAAATATAATTCTGCACAACTGAAAGATATTGTGGGCATGCAGCAAGTAGTTACCCTCTCATGATTTCTGTGGAAATTCAGGGTAAAATCTAATTCTGATCCTAATCCGTGTTTAAAGTTAATTAAAGTTAATTACATATTTGATTTTACATCTAGTAACAGCGGCAAAAATTATATTTGCACAATACTGGAAGAACGAAGAAACACCACCAGAAGAAGAAATAATTAAAAAAAAAAATACTAGACTGTGAAGGAAATGGACAGACTTACTTTAAGGTTGAAAAAAAAGAAAAAAAACAGAACATTTCCAAACTTGGGACCTATTTTATCCATGGTTAGAGAAAAGATTTAGGGATTAGGAATTTAATTTGCATTAGTGAATAAGATACCCAGTTTTGTTGAATGATTACTATTGAATTCTGTTAAAAAAATTAATTAATAAAACTATTAAAAAAATAAAGTTAATTATGGATGGTTGGAAAAAGTAGCAATCTCACAAATTTGTATCAGTCTGATTCAAGGTGCTGGTTGCCATCTTTGAAGCCTGATATAGCCGGCAACAAGGTTATCTGAAGGACTGTCTTTTCCGAATCATATCTATCAAACCTACCAGAGTGGATAGGGAGGCAATGTTATGAGTCCCTTCTTTTAAGGAGATCCATCTAGTCCAGGGGTGGGCCACCTTGGCTTTTTTATGACTCGTGGACTTCAACTCCCAGAATTCCCGAGCCAGCCATGCTGAGGGGAAAGGGAGAGCTTTCCAAGCTGAGCCATGCAAGGAGACATTTGAGAGAGTCTTCAAATATTTGAGAAGTTATCACACAGAAGAGATAGAAGTTCTCTATTGCCCCAGAGGGCAGGACTATACTCAATAGATTAAAAATATAAGATATTTTAAAATAACCTTAATATATTCAGGTTATAGGCCAGGAAGAACTTGCTGCCCATATGAATGGTTAGCCAGGGGAAACAAATGACAGAGAAGTGGGTTCTCTTTGTTTGATGTGTGAACTTGGATTCTATAAAGGTAGATTCTGTGAGTTAACATTTTGATTGCTATGTTTAAATTCTATTCTATTCTATTCTATTCTATTCTATTCTATTCTATTCTATTCTATTCTATTCTATTCTATTCTATTCTATTCCATTCCATTCCATATTTTCTGTTCTATTCTATTCTATTCTATTCTATTCTATTCTATTCTATTCTATTCTATTCTATTCCATTCCATATTTTCTATTCTATTCTATTCTATTCCATTCCATTCCATATTTTCTATTCTATTCTATTCTGTTCTATTCTATTCCATTCCATATTTTCTATTCTATTCTATTCTATTCTATTCTATTCTATTCTATTCTATTCTATTCTATTCTATTCTATTCTATTCTATTCTAGTCTAGTCTATTCCATTCCATTCCATATTTTCTATTCTATTCTATTCTATTCTATTCTATTCTATTCTATTCTATTCTATTCTATTCTATTCTATTCTACAATCTTTCTATTCTATTCTATTCTATTCTATTCTATTCTATTCTCTAGTCTATTCCATTCCATATTCTATTCTATTCTATTCTACTCTACTCTACTCTATTCCATTCCATTCCATATTTTCTATTCTATTCTATTCTATTCTATTCTATTCTATTCTATTCTATTCTATTCTATTCTATTCTATTCTATTCCATTCCATATTTTCTATTCTATTCCATTCCATTCCATATTTTCTATTCTATTCCATATTCCATTCCATTCCATTCCGCAAAAAGAACATAACTTCAAACTGACAGTAATGCTAGAAAGTCTTACTTCACAGAAAGAGTAGAGGAAGCTTGGAACAAACTACAAGCTGAGGTAGTGGATCAATCATCAGTAACTGAATTTAAACCTTCTTGAGATAAACATATGACCCTCATCTGACAGAAATAAAAACCAAACAAAAGAAATATAAATAAAATATTAAAATAATACTTAAAACAATAAATAAATAAATTGAAAAGAAAACAAAAAACAAATAAACTCCAAGGGCAGACTTGACGGACCACTAGGTCTTTTTCTGCCATCGTTTTTCTACATTCCTTGCGTTAGCGGTAACAAGAACAATTAGACAGGAAGAAGGAATACCCTTTGGTATTGGAATTCATCTTAAAGCAACCTTAAGTCACACACAGGAAAGCAGATAACAAGTCTCATACTTGCACGTTGAAAAGAAGTTATGGAAATCTTACCATAATATTAAATGGAACATCTATTCTTTGGTTTAGAAAATGTAGATTAGGGTTAAAAAAAAACTCAGGGCATCGAAGCAAGGTTAGAATTGACAACTACTTGACTGACAAAGTAAAGTTGGGGGCTTTGATTGTCTATGTCAGGGCTTTTCAACCTTTTCACCCACTGTACCACTTTTAGGATATGGCAACATCCGAGTACCACCAGTCGCCTAGCAAGGTGTCAAAAACTTGATGACCCCCCCCTCAAAAAAGAAGAAAAAAAGTGATAAAGTACAGGTAGTCCTCGACTTATAACAGTTCGCTTAGTGACTGTTTGAAGTTGCAATGGCACTGAAAAAAGTGCCCCCCAAGCCACAGCCGAGTAAGACGCCTGCCTGCCCGCCCGACGGCGCTCTTCCTCCTGTCCGAGATTTTAATTGTTGTGAGCATTTCTGTTGAGGATTGGCAGCGGGGGTGGGGTGGGGGTGTTTGGTTTTTGTTCCCCTCGTCTGCTGGGTGGTTGCAGCAGGTTTTGGTCACTTCACATGACCCTGGGACACTGTGACCGTCATAAATATGAATCAATTGCCAAGCATCTGAATGTAAATCACAAGACCCTGGAGAGGCTGCAGCATTCCAGCTGATCGGCGCTTCTTCTGGGCTCAGCAGAAGCGCCAGGATCAGCGCCGAGCTCCAGCTGGAGCCTGGTGCTGATCCTGGCGCTTCCGCTGAGCCCTGCAGCTCCAGCCATCTCTCGCTCAGGCTTATGCGGTGCTGCCACCGGTTCAACTCATTCCCCTCCCCCACCACTACCACTTTTCTAGGATGGTTGCCAGGTACCAATGTACCATAGGTGGTACCCGTACTACTGGTTGAAAAGCCATGGTCTATGTAATGTAATTATTCCTGACTACTGACACATATTTTCCTTCTCCTATATAATGCTTCACCATTATATTTTGGGTCTGGCTGTGAGCCCAGTGATAATTGCCTTAGGGTACTTCAATAAAAGAAGTTTGTTTCAGATCTTATTTGGAGGATTGCTTTGCTTCACGTTTTACTGAAGCAGTATTTTTCCACAGCACATAAATCTTCAAAAAGAGGCTGGATGATCATTTGTGAGAGGCTCCATAATGGATTTTGCAGCGAGCTAAAGTTGAACTGGATGACTTCTAAGTTCGCCTTGTATAATTTTGATCAGTCAGGAATTCAAAATG